>NC_056731.1:1608903310-1609060810 GCF_019279795.1 Protopterus annectens
AAAGTATGCACATAAAAAATGCATTGTTTAGCACATGAGAAATATAATATCAGCTCAGTTCACTTCCAATCCACTCCAGTTGACATGAATTGGTACTGTATAAATCCCTCAGGGTGTCGAAACGCAAAGCTTGAGTTTAATACTCTGCTGTAAGAAAATTCACTGTAGTGACAGACCACAATCCCCTAAGCCAATAATTATGCTAGTCAAAATACATATGTCATTAACCATTCATATGGTATAATGTCTAGATGTATATAAAAGCAACAAAATTAAATTAATTGAATTACCACAATTGCTTATAAACGCTGAATGAAATATGCAAAATATTCTAACATTGATTTGTGTAGCCCCTGCCAACATACTTTCTCTTGAAAAATCATGCTGTGATACTTTTATTACTATCCATCAAAACCAGGTGTACAATACCACCACATTTACAGACTTCATGAAAGGCAACTACCCCAAAGTAAGCAAGGACTTTGCTACAACAAGATGGGATCATACCGTAAATAACTTTGCTTTGACAGCAAGACCCAGTTGTGCACAGTTTTCTAACATTCTTTGTAAATGTGTCATTAACCATATACTCATAAGATTTAAATATTGTGAAAAGATTTAGAAACAAACCTCAGTAGTAGAATTCTAAAATACGCAAACTGTACAATAAGAAGGAAAGGCTTTTGTGAAAATGAATAGCTTCAAAAAATAAACAAATGACTGAAAGCAAATAGAACTTTAAAATTATTTCATGAAACTAAGGCCTCCTAAGAACTCCAGCTCACCACCAAGTCAGAAATTAACCATAAAATCTTTTATAGTTACATAAGCAAAATTTGGGATGATTCCCAAGAGAGACAGGCTTAAATGCATTGTCATTTTTTAAAACAGGATTAGCCAAACAAGTTTAATTTAAAGTGAAGAGTAGGCAGTGATATCATAGAGATGCTAAGGACATTTCCCCCCCAACCTCAGATTTGTCCATAGAGACATAAAGTGCAGGGGGCATGGCTCACCAAGAAAAACGGGTCTATATTACAACATCGAACTAAAATAAGTTTGAATGTTGTAATATCGAACCTTAAAGTCCGAAATTCAAAAATAACGAAGCCACGGCACTTCGATTATTTTACCTGGGAAGAAAATCGGTGGGCAATTTTGGGGCTTTGCTATTTCCTCCACTGTGGTGCGATCTCGGAGTTGATATATTTAAGTAGTGACGATGTGGTGGGCACAGCCCCCCATGTTGGGGGGTGTGGGGGGCTAAGCCCCCCACTTTAGTTTAAGTTTAAGTTTTAATTTTTTTTGACACGGAACAGTGATTTTTTTTCCCTGGGAAAAAAATCGCTGTTCTCTGTTTTCATTGTTGTTAGGTTTAGGACTTTAGGGTTTGATATTATAACGTTCAAACTTATGTTAGTTCAACGTTGTGATATAGACCCATGAAAAACATGGAGGGCTATGATCAGGTCGCCAATCATAACCTGCTTATTATAGGTTTGAGACATGGATGCTAAAAAAATTGACCTTGAGAGTGAAGTTTGAGAGGTGAATCTTGGCATCCATTTCGAGAACACATGATAATGGGTTATGATCGGAGACCTGATCTTAATTCTTTGTAGTGCATGGAGCTTTATCTGCTCCATGTACTGCTAATTACATACAAAAGAGCTAAGTGTTTTACCAGCTTTCAAAACTGTAAAGCACTTAAAACGTCCTGTCAGAAAGAGAGTGAAAAACATTCTCTTTTGTTAAAGAAAGTCAGAGACAAAATACTGTTACAGACGGCAGGCAGAAACAAATCTGTTTTTAACTCTGTTTCTGTATTTTGCTGGCCAGTACTTGCAGGTTTAACTGCCTAGAGCAATACCAGATCTTAACAATGAAATGAGAGTTGCTTAACTCTGTCCTTAAATTGATAACACAGTACCACTGATTCATTTCAGATTACATAATTTCTTTCTGGTTCCCACGCTAACAGAAACTCAGATGGAGAAGAGCACCTGGTGGTTTATCTCAGTCATAGGCTCCAACCCAGGGAGGAATGCTATACAGCTGTAGAAAAGGAATGTCTAGCCATAGTGTTGGCACTGTAAAAACTTCAGCCTTATCTGTATGGAAGAAAATTCACTGTAGTGACAGACCACAGTCCCCTAACATGGTTAAACAGAGCCAGCCGGCAAAATGCTAAGTTGCTAAGATGGAGCCTAGGGTTACAAGCATATCATATGTCAGTGCAGCACCACAGTGGGATTAGCAATGCCAACACAGATGGGCTCTCAAGACAGGGAATAGGGTAAGGTATACTCAGATAGACATAACCCTTTCATCGTTTCTCAAGGGTCACTTGAAAAACTAGGCTGAGTTCTCCGGGGAGGGGGGGTGAAAATAGGTGAAGGATGCCAGCCTAGCTAGATAGAATTTTGTAGATAATTCTGTCACTGTAAACATTAATGTAAGCCACAGGCTTGTTCCCTTAAATGCGAAAAGACTGTATTGGATGTTGAACTGAAAAAAATGTAACAACAGTGCACTCTGCTGTAAGAAAGCTGATAAGTCGACCATTGTGAAATTCTTTGATCTAAACCTCGGAGCCGAGATGTCTAGAGGCAGGCATTCTGCCTATTGTTTTGAAGCCAGAGTTAATGGCTAGAATTTACATGTATCATTTCTTTTATTGCTCTGGCTTCCTGATCAGCTTCAAGATCAAAAGGGCTATTAACCTCTGAGTTCTGTTAGCCTGGGAACCAGAAAGAAATTATGTAATCTGAAATGAATCAGTGGTACTGTGTTATCAATTTAAGAAGAGAAAGAATGAGTGCATTTGAGCAGTGGTCTTGAGAACATCCAACTCACCAGCACTGCCTGTGTTCTATATGTAAGTTTATTCTAGAACTGTGTTTTCTCTTAGATATAGCTAGGAACTAGGAAGATTAGATTAGTTTTTTTTTTCTGTATCGATGTCAGAACCTTTCTACTGTATTATTTTAAGTATTTCTCTGTGATCTCTGAACTCTTGACTAGCACTGTGTAGTAAGAAGCATTTGTCTTATGTTTTTATTATTTATTATTAAATATTTTTAAACCTTTGAACTGTGGCTGTTTTGTGTAGAGATAATTTAAGCTCTCGAGCACATTGCATGTATATAGTGATACTGGCCAAGCCACTCCAATAAGCCTTGACTGTTCAGTTGCACTTACCATTTGGATAATAATATTGCACAGTATAATTGGACACCCTTTCATAAGGGCCTTTTTAGTAGCTGATAAATATTAGTGGGTGGTGGCAAGTGGTACTACCGTATAGTCTGGGTAAAAGGGGCACAGCTGGAGAATCTGTGCCAGCCTTCCCCAGGAGTATCTGTGTGGTTGTATATAACTCTTATCTCAAAGTATGTGTGTGTGTCAGCTACTTGGGCAGGGACACGAAGCACTGGTTGGACAGAAAAGGTGCTGCAGGTTTTAGCTTGCCCACTAGGCTGAGATCTGGACCCTATAGCTGTGCCAGTGGGGAGTCTTATTGGGGACCTGGAGAGAAAGGGAGAAACCAGCCCCAGACTGACTGTGATCTCTGTGTGGTCCTAAGGGAAATTGTACTTTACTGCGTGTGTATTTATTATGGATGCCCTCCACTGGTGTTAGTGGTGAGGATTGAGGCTCCTTGATTGCTGGGCCAGTGCATGGGTGTCATAACATTGATCACTGAAATTGATACACCCAGTGACTACAGTGTCTTACATACAGAGAGACACAAAGTTATACAATACCAGGATTTACAGGCAGAAATAAGGTCAATGTGAAAGAAGGATACCCAGCTAGTTGCAATAGTAGTAGGGGCAATGGGTCTTATAAAAAGAATTTGCAATCATACTTAGATATGTTACCAATACATGTAACTCCGTATGAATTGCAGAAAGAGCCATGACTGGACACAGTGCAGGTGCTGCGAGGAGCACTTCTGGCTAACATCAAAGATTGAAACAGTACTAATTTCATGAACTTTAATCATGCTTTGACTTAGGAACGTGGTCCATTCTCGTCATGGTATTAGAAACTCAAAAGACTTGGAGAAATTAAACAAAAAGAAGGCAGACAATGTAGCAAACCTACTAGCAGACAAATTCAGCTCTAACTTTATCTCTCCCTTTCTCTCCTTCCCTTCAGCCCGCCCTCAGGAAATAACATCAAATATAACTCCCTGAACTATAACTAGGGAACAGGTCTTCAATGCTCACTCTAAGGCCAAGGACACTTTAGCAAGTGCCCCTGACAGTATCCCAAGCTATCTTTTAATTAACATGAAATTTGACCTATCAGACTGTCTGGAATCACTGTTAAACTGTAGCTTCCAAACAGGCTTCATACCTCACAAATGGAGAAGAGCAACCATGATCCCTCTCAGAACGCTGGGCCATCTACAAACCTTGAAAACTACAGACCCATATGTCTTACTGGTCTCATAATCAAAGCCATGGAAAGAATCATCATGGAAATGATCAGTAATGACATAGGAAATCTTCAGACACTTAACCTAATCCAGTTTGCTTTCAGTAAGAGAAGGTCATGGCTACTCAAATTGGTGGACTTCTTTGAGAAGGTCACCAAAGCAATGAATGAAGACAGAATGGTTCACACTGCTTACTATGACCTGGCCAAGATTGCTGACAAATTCAAGAGGTTAGGTATAAACCTTATGTCACCTGGTGTACAACCAGATGTCTGACAGACAAGATCCAGGAAGTTAGATTTGGGGCCAGCCAACTGTGGAGTCCCTCAGAAATTGGTCCTGGGACCACTCCTTTTTGGCATCTACTTCTCTGAAGTCAAGGCCAATGTCAAGGGCCTTTGGCTCATCGAATTTGTAGGTCTAAAGAATACTCTCTCTTTTGGTCTTGTCTCATCATCTGACATGCAGCATATGCTATACATTCTGGGCTATGACATCTACATTGCTGTTTGACACTCTGTCTGGAAAGAAAATATTGAAGGGCTAATTTGTGTGCAAATACAGTTAAACTCAAGATCTTTATTAACAACAGTAGCAAATACGAGAAGTTTTCATCAAGCATAAATTTCCACTTACCTTAAAACAGTGTCAGTTCCTCCCTATTTTTAAAGAAAGGCTAACATACTTATAAGGTTATAAACTTCTCAAAAGCCACTAGACCATAAGCTTGGTATCATTCATTTAACCTTTAAGCCACCAGATTCTTCATTTCAAAGATAGCTAAGGTTTCTGATTCTTCAAGTAACTTATGTTCTTATGAAACATGATTCATTTATTTTATTAACTGAATAGATAAACTAGTCACAGGTGCCTCTATATATGAGTGACCCTAGGTTATTAATCTGTTAGAGGGATTTGTTCAGTCAAACATTGTGCAAATGGAAGTTGTTGGAATTAAAACATGGGTTAACCAGAGGTATGACACATATGCATGACAATTGGCTGTTATATAGTCAGAACTGTTTTATGCAACTTCTTACATTTCAAATTATTTGTAGGAGAGTAGTTTAGTATGCAAACATGTAAGCTGAAGCTTTATCATTTTAAATTTCTGTAGTACTAATGTGAGCTAAAGTTAGTGCACTATAGCAAGTACCTAATCAGTAGGACCAACTTGGAGTGAAACACTAGCTGATCTTGTTAGTAGTAGTAGAAAGCATTTAACGGTGTTACCATGCAGCTTATCTGACTACAGCATTGCAAGCTTACACTCCAGTAGGAAATCAATATCTTTAACCTACTAGCTCTATTTCACGTATCCTTGTATACATTAAGAATTAGACTTTTCTCTTTAAAAAAGTGTACAACTATTAGTAGAATGTAATGCAAACTTAAGTTTTCTATTATAGTTTAACGTGAAAAAAATACTACTTGTTGGAAGTTAAAATTGTCTGTAACAAGTTGTATTATGTACAGATGTAAATAAGTAAACTCAAGCATTTAAATATTCATTCAGTTAACAATAATGTAAACATTATTTCTATTTAAAAGAAAAAAAAAACTGTTTCACTGGAGAACTCCCCCACCTATTATGTTCACTAAAAACTAGAAGAAAAAATTAGCCAAGCTCTAGAATCTTCACTGTGTAATACCTTAAACCTCCTGTAGTGGATGCCCATGTGATATATGCAAATGACCCCCTAAGGACATTTATAGGTTCATAAGTATATAATAAATAGGCTAATGACCAACAAAAACTTTATAAGCCAACACAATTGTGTCCCTATGTATCATGGGTGTTTATTAGGAGGTGGTATGTTAGGAAGTTTCTAGTGGTTATGTGTATGTGTGTGAGGGGGGTATGTTAGTTTAGGAATTAATGTCTGTCTTTGTCTATCAGAGACATAGGGGCAGACCTGGGGTGAATTTCTGATTTCCCATCCATTGGTCAAGATTATCTTTAAAAGGATGGGGAGCTTCTTCCAGAGCATGGGGGTCCTCTGAGACATGTATCTGTCTAGCCAACATATCTTATTTATTCACAAGCAGAATTTAAATTCTTGGATCTAGTGATTCTTATGGTTTTCATTTTGTGGATGTGCAAAAGGTCTATCACAGCTGGATGCAAATATGCCTTATATGCCAGGCATAGATCACCTCTCAGTAACCTGTAGGAGACAGAGTATAAAAATAAGGTTTTAAGACAATCCATATAGGACAATGTGCTTATACCCTGGATTTTCCTGATAAGAAACTTTTGTGGACATTCCGATTGTTGCATGTCTGGTCAGGTACATGCCAAAAGGGGCATTATACTCAATGATGGGTCTGATAAAGGACGAATAAAGTGGCACTGTGACTTCCCTGGACCTGGATGTCATGCTGTTAGTTATACGTTAGATGACATTGATTGATTTTCTTACTACTTTATCTACATGTTGTTCAAAGGCCAGATTGCTGTTTATATATATTACCAGATCCCTGACTACCGGGTATGCTCTTCTGCATGTTTTATTGATGGAGCAATTAGCCTGGGTGGCAGTTTTCCCAAAAGGCACTATAATACATTTCTTTGTATTGAGTTTTAGTCCATGACTTAGTCACTAGTCACTTGTCTGTATTAGACCCTCTTGTAAGATGTTTGTGTCATGGGAGGAATCTATGAAAGCTTTCAATTTCCAGTCATCTGCAAACTTGGCCAGTCAAAGGACCTTGATGTTAGCCTTGCCAAATGGGAGTGGTCTGAGCACAGAGCCCTGCGGTACCCCACTGATGACTGGTGTGTTAGTGGAGGTGGCATCGTCAATCCTGACTTCCTGGGTCCTGTTGGTGAGCCAGCTGCCAGTCCAGTGTTATGTAGGGGTTTATGCCCAGTTCAGTGATTTTTGTCAACTACATCCAAGTGGAGTATTGTATTGGATGCCTTAGCCAGGTCCAGGTAGGTGGCATGCATGCATCATTCTCCCCTCATCCATTGCCTTCGTGATCTTCTTAAAGAACCCCAACAGGTTTAGTAGGCATGACCTTTCATTCACAATGCCAAATTGTGTTGGGTCCAGAGTCAGAAGGTTGCCTTTGTCTTTTTTGATAATTTCCATGATAATTAGTTCCATGGCTTTGTATATTAGACCAATTAAACTAATAGATATGTAACAACTTGAAGAACAGCAACAAGAAGAAATCCACAACTGGCCACAGTCCAAACACAGGTTTAATAAAGAACTCAGACCTGAATTCTTTATTAAACCTGTGTTGTACTGTGGCCAGTTGTGGATTTCTAATTAGACTAACAGGTCTGTAGTGTCAGTGTTTGGTTGATGGTTTACCCTTGTAAAGTGGGATGACTATTGTAGTCCTGTACTTTTGTGATACAAAGCCTGTTTTGAGGCTATAGTTGAAAAGTGACTCAAGTGATCCTGATAAGTCATTTTATTTATTTATTTATTTATTTTATATTTGTTGACTGGGATAGTCCGACTGGATGCTTGTCCATTTTCAGCGGAGGCCCGGGGAGAAAAGCTCCAAGGGTAAGCAGGTACAGCATTATATAATAACAGCATTAAATATTACAAACAGACTATTTACAGAGATTACATAAGTAAGCAAGTTAAACAAGTTCCACAGGTTAGAGTTAATCCTGAGCGTAAGTCAGGATTAAATTAAATTACACAGTAAGCTGGTTAACAGATTTTTACACATTCTAGAGAGAGTTAGCCAGGCTTGATACATTGACATAGCCAGTTAAGTGACAAATGTTGTTTGAGTCTAGTTTTAAATTGACCTACGGTGGAAAGTAAGGTAATATCAGCTGGAAGAGAGTTCCAGGATCTACTTACAGAGTTTGCAAAAAGAGAGTCACCGGCTGTGTTATTAATTTTGCTAGTCTGAATTAGTAGTTTGTTAGAGGATCGAAGTGGTCTAGGATTGTCATAGGGGGTGATAATAACTTTAAGTGCAGGAGTATTGTCCGGATTATAGAGGATTTTATAGGCCATAATCAGTTGGTTATACTGGATTAGGCTGGGTAGTTCAAGCCACCCAAGCTGATTTAGATTGATGCAATGATGTGTCCTAAAAGGCAGCCCAGTGGCAAACCTGGCAATGTGGTTGTAGCAAATTGAGAGTTTGTTAAGGACTGTCTTGTTTAAATTCGAGAGTAGAGGGGATGCATACAGAAGGGTTGAAAGAAGGTGAGAGCGAGCTATGGCAATTTTAGCTGGAGGGGTTAGGAAGGCTTTTATTCTGTAAAGTGACCCTAGTTTTTTATTGATGGTTTTGATAGTTTGGTTAACATGTAGGTCGATTTTTAGATTATTATCTATGATGACACCTAATAGTTTTGTAGAGGGGCCAGGGGAGATCATGTTTCAACTATTTAGCAGGCATCCCAGGATATTGTCGGGGCCCATTAGTGCTGTGATTTTGGCCTTAGTGAGCACCATCAGGACCTGTCACCCTGAAAATAGTTAGCAATAGTTAATAGTTGGGGGGTTTGTGCTAGTAGATATTTCAAGGGGAAGGAAAGGGAGGGGAATGAGGAGAGGGGGTGAAGTTTGAGCTAAATTTGTCAGCCAGTGTTTCAGCTACATGGCTTTTGAATGCCAGTGACTTTTTTACTTTTTACTTTTTAAGTCTTCTTGGGTGTATGGTTTCACATCCCCTCTGAACTAGTATACTAGCTCCAAGTATTACCTGCTTCCTGAAGAGTAGTGCAACCATAGGAATGAGTGCCTGTATATGGGTGCATGTGTGTGCATGCATGTATGGGTACAGCTATATCTATGCGCACATTAATTCTGTTCATTCTGAACACTCCAACTGGTTAACATTGTTTTTTTTTTTGACAGCAAGAAGAAGCCAATAAGAAAGAAAGCTTCATGGAAAACTTATATGGAGATTCTGACAGCAATTACAGTGGCAGTCAAGCAGAAGCATTATACAGTGATAATGATGAAACCAAATATGTGAGAAACCGACATGTAAGTAATACTGAATGAATTCCACGTCACTAGAAGTATCTTAAGTACAGAAAATAATTGCTGTCCTTCTGTTGCAACATATCTGCTCTAGCATACAAGCCATTGTGTTTTACTAAGTGTTTATGTTGAATATTAGTTTGCATTCTGTCACTTTTCTGTATTCAACTACTTTTTTTAATTCAGAGTAGTTTTATTTTTTTAAATAATATTGCACAATTGTTAGTGCAATTTACAATTTATTGTATGCAATGAGCAGAGCAAACTTTTGCTTAGCAGTTGCTGCAACAGAAATTCTCATTTTCTGTTGGTGTGGTGACCTTGCAATTGAATAAATTAAGTAAGGGATGCAAGGGGTGAAGTCTCCTGCATGAATGGCAGGCAGCTTTACCCACTACACAAACAAAGGATTCAAATTTATCTTCAAACTGTTGTTTTCAAATTTGTGGAGGATTTGAAATCTTAGCCTTCACAGCTATGACGTGGATCCCCTTGCTAAAATACTTTTGCATTCACTTGCAGAGTTCCTTACTTCAAAGAGTCAAATGGATGTAATTGAGATAGAATCGAAAACAATGGAACAGGTTAACCTCTTCAGTTATCTTGGGGTGGTTGAGGAGAAGAGAAGTCTGAATAAGAAAGTCAGAGCTAGAGCCAGTTGGAAGGCAAGATTAAATGAGAATATCCATCTAAAAGATGGCTATATTGCATGAGAGAAGGCAGCATGACTGTTGATGAAGGTAGGAGAGTGGCATTGAATCAAGAGAGGTTGTGACATTTGACTGACTACCCCAACTCCATCCAGACAAATTGGGAAAAAGGGAATTTATGATGTTGATGATGATGAAGTAGTGATTAGACAACAGTAATAACACAGTTATCTGATTGCAACTGTTTGTATGTTTGGCCTCCCTTTGCCTTTTGCTGGACCTTGGCCATTTTAATACTGTGATTGTGGTCTACTACATGCAAACTGCAGAATTTTTGTTACGTATGTATTTTTTATAATATATCATGTTTCCATTACTCATTTCAGTACAGTTTAGTTCAGGTTTGATTATGAGCTTGTAGGTGACATTTTCCCTGTTTTTTGTTCCCATTTTTAGCTCTAGTACAGTTTCTGATTATGTTGATGTTACAGGTAGCAGTGGCTTGCTATTTCATGACATAGTTCAGATTATACATTAAAAGGTAATTAATAGTCAAAATGTAGTTGTTAGTTTTATTTATGGGTGATGGACTTCTTTCTGTGGGTAATGCTTGATTTACAATGAGCATAGATAAAAACAAATCATCATTCATATATTTGAACATGAATTAGTTTTAATTGGGTAATGTGCAAGATCTTACTAATAAAATGGCCCGGGTACAAGTCCAAAACACTCAGTTTACAGTCTTAAAGCAAACAAAGCGTTTAATAATTGCGATGGTTAAACAAAGAAATATTCATGTTGACTAGCCAAATGTAGTGCTATATTATTTTGTATCCTTTATAAGTCCAGTGAAACTAAGTAAATATTAGCATGCTGAGGGGTCTATATCACAACGTCAAACTAACATATGTTTGAACGTTGTAATACTGAACCATAAAGTCAGAAATTCAAAAATACTGAAGCCACGGCACTTCGATTTTTTTCCCATGGAATAAAATTGGTGGGCTGTTTTCGAGGCTTTGCTATTTCCTCCACTGTGGTGTGATCTTGGAGTTGGTATATTTAAGCAGGGGGGTGTGGGGGGCAAAGCCCCCCACTTTAGTTTAAGTTTTTTTTTTTTTTGTCATGGAACAGCGATTTTTTTCCTGGGGAAAAAAATCACTGTTCTGTGTTTTCGTTATTATTTAGGACTTTAGGGTTCGATATTACAACGTTCGAACTTATGTTAGTTTGACGTTGTGATATAGACCCCATGCTGATTGGGTCATTGGGCATCACTACTTCTCATGTTGAAGCAAACTCCAGATCAGTTTATTAAAAGTCATGACTTTTACAGTGCTTTAGTGATTTTGCTTGCAGACAAACCCCCCCCCCTCAACATCTTTCAGATGAAAATAACTGCATCCTTCATTTTTCAGCTTACCTACCATAAGAAATTACACAGAAAAGAAAAGCTTGTGCTTATTTTTTAGACAAAACAGTATGCATTTCAGATATGTAACATTGTTCTTTTTTTTAAATAAGAAACATCTTTATTAAATTATCACGTATAACATAAGCAGTCTTACATTTATAGAAATTAAAATAAACCATACCGACACAATCTCAGTTGCAAACATTATACATTACAAACTCTGCTGACACAATTGTAGCGGCAAACATTATATAATATATTACTTACAATTTATCCAGTCATTGTCAGTCAACCATTACTATCCACAACTTCTCCTCTGGTTGATAAAAGTATGCCTGACCTGTGTATAAAGGGACTAAAAAAATGTAATTGCTTGTATCTTACTATCAGTATCCATATATAAGAGCTTCCAATTTCTCAGCTTTTGTATAGGGTTTTGTTTAGTCTTTTCCCACGTCCTCAGCTGCCACAGCAGAATAATTTTTAATCCAGAGTCCTACATATTTTGTTTTATTATGTCCCATATGTATGGATATTGATGAACCAATTCTTATGTGGGTACATAATTTGCCACTATTGTCTTTGTTTTAGCTTCATTAATTTTGTATCCTGAAAATATTTGAAACTGTCTCAATATGTTCTACAACACTGTAATGTCCCCTTCTGGTTTTGTCAAGTATAAAATAATGTCATCTCCAAAAAGAGCCAGCTTCTCTTGACTACCATACCAAC
Organism: Protopterus annectens; assembly: GCF_019279795.1. Classification (NCBI taxonomy): domain Eukaryota; kingdom Metazoa; phylum Chordata; order Ceratodontiformes; family Protopteridae; genus Protopterus; species Protopterus annectens. Next base: position 1,608,915,533 of record NC_056731.1, read on the forward strand.
TATATCCTTGAATTTCTGAGCCCCTTATTTTTTTTGACAATTTGTTTGTGTCTTTCGGCTTTTCCCTGTTAGGGGTCGCCACAGCGGAACTCCGGTCCGCTAATTGGTAGTGGATTTTTACGTACCGGGTTACCAGCCCTGACGCACAACCTTCAATGAAGGCACGCCCCATTCATGTATGCCTCCACACAGAAGACGTTCTAGCTGAGAATCAAACGGGACAACGTCTTGCTATGAGGCGACAGCGCTACCACAGCACTACCACCGCAGTCTTTGGTTCTAAATATAATACAAATAACAAAGGGGGAGAGAGGACACTCCTGCTTGGTTCCTCTGCTCGAGCAGAGATTATCAGAGAAGACCCCACCCATTTTAATTTTTGCCTCCAATCCCTCATATATCCTCCTAATCAATGTTATAATTTTATCAGGAAATGCAAATGCCTCCATTGCTCTGCTCATAAAGTCCCCAGCTTACTCTGCATTTAGACCCACCAACAACAATGGTATTTTCTTACATTCTGCTTCCCTCTGGATCATCCATAGAATTTATTAGTTAATGTCAAATGTTTACCTCCCCTGCAGAAAACCACATTGATCCATATCAATTTTGGCATCACTTTTGCCATTTTTTTAGCCATTATAGAAATAAACACTTTATAATAATGGTTTAGTATTGAAATGTGCCTGTATGAAGCTGGATCTGATAGATCTTTGCTCTCTTTAGGTATTACAGCTACCATCGCATTCGTCCAAGATGTTGGTACTTCTCCTCTTCTTAAAATACTGTTAAACAAAACCTTCCAAATCTTTATCAGGTTTTTTCCCCTCTTAGCTTCCAAACTTCCACAGGAATACCACCTATTCCTGGTGACTTTCCTGTAAATTGGTTATACATCACTATTTTTATCTCATATACTCTTACCCTATTATAATTGAGCCTCCTCTACCTCTAACCTTGGCATACTGAATTCTTCCATAAACATTTCCATTTGTATCTTTTCTTGATTTCCATATTTCTCTGCTTTATACAGAGTTTCATAGAATTTCTGAAGTATTTCTAACACTTCTGCAGAATCCCTTGTTATTTTCCTTGTTATAGGCTCCTTAAACTTGGTGACAGCCCTTTATACTTTCTGTTGCCTGAGTCATTGTGCTAAATGTTTTTGTGCTTGAGTTATTATAAAAAAAACAGCTGCTTGACAGCAATTTTTCTAAACTCGTGCATATTATCAAGATAATCCCTTATTTTCTGTTTAGTATTCAGCAGATGCTCCTCTGCTTGTTCTGTGAGATTCCCAGTATTTTACAATACTTTAACATTTGTCAGTCCCTCTGAATAATTCTTGTTACTTCTCAACCATATCCCCCCTTTCTTTTACTTCCACCTTATTTTTAAACTCCACTTTAATTTTATCCCACTCCCAAGCTATATTTTCAGAAGAAATTTCTATCTTCTCTAGTACCGCCTGAATAATTTCCACTATCCATTCCTTAAATTCCTCTCTTTTCAACAGATAGGTGGGAAAGCACCAGTGACTTATTTTTATCTCATTACCTTGTATTTTTATTTTAGTTATTATTGACGCATGATCTGAAGTAGTTGTTAGGTGCGCAACAAGACCTTCAGTTACATGCCAAGATGAACAGCTAGCAGCATAACATTTTTGCCCTGCTTCCTTTTAGTATTCTGACAGGATTTTATTATTTAAACTTAACAAAAATTCATCTACAAGTATATTTTGAGTCTTCTAAACAAGTTTAGAACAGTTTTTGAAAGAAAAATCAAGTCTGTATGATTTTTCTTTAGCTTTTTCCTGTCAGGCGTTTTATTGATTAGTTTGATAAAATGAGTCACTCTAAAGTGAATTTTCAAGATAATTCAATGAAGAATGAGTTACAATCTATTCTGAGTTGTATCCAAGTTCTTTCAGTTAAAGTGGATAAACTTGAGATCAAAATTGACAATATAAAAGAAGAATGCAAAAAACAAATGGATATGTTAAATGAAGTTATAAAGCAACAAATCTGCACAGATCTCAACAATAGAGGAAGCAGTAAATGACTTAGATGGAAGAATGGAAGAAAATGAAACCTATACAAAATTTGTTTTAAAACAGAATACTTTGCTTTTGGAAAAAAAACAGAAGATACTCTGGAGAGTAGATCTAAAAGAAATAATATCAGAGTATACAGAATTCCAGAGAAGGAGGAAGGCGATAATGCAATATAATTTTTAAATAACAGGTCATCTAAAACATGTTGGAGTTTTCTCAAAAGAAGAAACTATTATATTTGTCTTATTCTATTCAAATGGTTTACTCTTATGTATATCAGTTTGTCATCTTTAAAAGTTCATCATCAAGTATAGGGTAAAGTCTTTTTCTTCTATTAAAATGTTTATTTTCCTGCTATTAGTAATAATTGTACTGATATCTAGGTGTTTTTTATTTGTCTTTCTAATACAGAGGGTAATGTTTTAACAGAATAATAAAGCACGTTATAGTAGATACTTGCTTTATGTCTATTTATTAATGTATTTATTTTTCTTATTTTAATTTATATGCCTTTTAAATGCGAATGATATGTCTTTTAAAACAAATTACTAATGAAAGTTTGTTGTTCCCACTGAAAGTGAATTTTTAGACAGCTTGTGTTATGTAACAGCTATATTTAGCTGTTCTCTTGAATGTCATCTTTTAGCTAACATTATTGAGGTATTTTATCTATATATCTTTTATTAAGCTTATGTTAGGGAATCTAGTGATGCTTTTATTTTATCTGTTAAATGCAAAAGGAGAGTGTACAAATGGATTTACAGCTAAAAATAGGCTTGTTTACTTTAGAAACAGCATAACGGTCCTTTTATTTACTTCACGGTCTGCATAAGGTATCTGTTTGAGGCCAGTAATCCTCTTTGTGAGGTATTTCTGAGGCCTTTCTAGTTGTTGTAGATGTCTTGTGAGGTACATACCAAAAGGGGCGTTGTACTCTAAAATGGGTCTAATGAGTGACGAGTAGAGGGGAAGAATGACCTCTTTTTTCCTGGATGAGAAACCTTTTATGATGAGGTGTGCCACGTAGAAGGATTTCCTGACTACTGTGGTGATGTGATTATCAAAGGAGAGACTACTTTCCACCTGTGTCCTAAGGTCTCTTATCACACTTTCAGTGTTAAGTAGACTACCACCTATGTGGTAGCTCATGGGTACAGAGTTTTTACCAAAGGGGATGACAATGCACTCTTTAGCATTGAGCTTGAGGCCATGGCTTTGACACCAGGCATCTGTCTCAGTGAGGCCCTTTTGTAGGCTGTCCACATCGTTAGGAGTTTCGATTATGGCTCCTAGTTTGCAGTCATCTGAGAACTTCATTAGTCAAAGACCTATTGTGTTAGCCTGTACTTAAGAAAAGTAGATGCCAAACAGGAGAGGACCCAGGAATGAACCCTGTGGTACTGCACTTGTCACTGTTCTGAAGTCGGATTTGGAGTCTGCTACTTTCACAGTCTGGGTTCTGTCAGTGAGCCAGTTGGCAACCCATCTTGTGACATAGGGATTTATACCTAGTTTAATGAGTTTATTTTTAATTCCAGAATGGTGGATGGTGTCAAAAGCATTGGCGAGATCTAGATAGGCTGTGTGAACTACCTTACTCTCATCTACAGCTTTGGTGACTGTTTCAAGAAAATCTTATCAGGTTTAGGAGACATGATCTGCCTTTTACAAACCCAAACTGGGTGGGGTCCAGAGTTTGGAGACTACCAATGTCTTTTTTTATAAATTCCATGATGATACATTCCATCTCTCCAGGCTCATTAGGCTAATGGGGCGGTAGTTCCCAGGGTCTGTGGTGGCTTCCTCTTTGTGGAGTGGGATAACCATTGCTGTGCGCCATTCAGTGGGCACAAAGCCTAAGGTGAGGCTATGACTGAACATGGTGCTTAGGTGGGGTGCCAGTTCATTCTGTATTTCATGTAGAACGCAGCCTGGGATGTTGTCAGGTCCCATGGATGCTGTGTTCTTGGCTTTGGAGAGTGTGATTTTTACCTGTACAGCCATGATGACAGGAACTTTGCATTCTTCTGGTATAGAGATGGGCCCTTTAGGGGGCGAGAGTGGGGTAAAGTTAGCACTGAACCTATCTGCCAGGATGTTGGCAATATCAGTTGGCTCTGTATATTTAGTAAATAAACAACGAGAGGCCAGCAATAGTCGATCCTGAAGTAAAAAAATTATTATGACCAATACATATAAATGGCTAAAAATAATCCTTTATTAAACAGACCGGTTTCGGCAACCAATGCCTTCTTCAGTGTATGAAAAAGTCTCCAAAAATCCCAACTATTTATAGACACACCCCACCTGTGAGATTGATGGAAAATACCACCAGTAAATATTTAAAGAAAAATAAACCAAAATTTATACAACTGTTATACAAAATGAATAAATGCAACCATATCTGGACAATATGTGGCAAATATAAAGACAAATTAAACATAAAAATAAATTGAGCATAAAAAATAAAAAATAAAAAATATGTTATAAACTGAGCCTAACACATTAAACTAATGCAAAACCAAATTGCAGATAAATAAATACATATCACTTGTGGTGTAGTTATGATAAGAACATGTATCATATAAGCTATCATAACCATAAAGCCATATTCTAACATACAAAGCCTGAAAAAATCCAATAAATGTTCCAACAGAAAACATGTGGTTAACAAATGATGATATGGCCGAATTCGGAAATCCGTGCTTCATCAAGTGTTCCAATAATATTCCTGCTGCTATGATCGCATCTGGCATGTCCATATACCTTTTGTTCTCCTCCATCGGACCCTATATGACACATTAAAAAACTGTGAAAAAATATGAGAAATAAAGGCATGCAGATAACTATTAACAAATATTAATAGTGATCCATAATGTAAAAAAGATGCCCAAATCAATATATTTAAAAAACAAGAACATAAATTGTACCAACCTAAATCCTCATATTTATAAATGGTCATTTAGTCCTAGAAGGAATAGGGCACCCAATGTAATGATCCAATGTTGTTACTTATGAGTAAGTATTTTATGCCATCCCTGGGGATTACTACAATCACCCAGAATTCTATCTGTAGTTATAAAAGAGAATTGTGCATCAGGATGTTTCAGATTGTGCCGATATAAGGCATTAGTTTCCTTCTTAGTTTTCATGTCAGATCTATGTTCATTGATGCGTGTTCTGAGTGGTCTAGAAGTTTGGCCTACATAAAAGGCTTGACACCGACAAGTTGCCAAATAGACCACCCATCTGCTGCTACAGTTACCAAATATTCTGCATTGATACACCTTGCTGGTGTTACGGCTTGTAAATTTTTTACTTTTGTTGACTTGTTTGCATGAACCACAATGGCCACAAGGGAATGTACCCACTAATACATCTCCTGACATAGTCAATTGTTGATGTATCGCTCCCTCACTTTCTATGTGTTTGAAATGTGAAAATAGAGAGCCAAGAGTTCTGCCTCTCCTGTAAGAGAAACGGCACTGTTGATCCAAAATTGATCTCAAATGTTCATTGGCCATCAGAATATTCCAATGTCTATTAATGATACCCTTGATAGCATTGGAATTTCTGCCAAAGGTAGTAACAAACCGGATGATATCTGCAGAACAATCCCTAGTTTGAGATTGATATTGTAACAAAGTTTTTCTCTCAATATTGTTAGTCCAACTCCAGGCATTTAGAATGTCTTGATGTCTGTAACCCCTATTGGCAAACCTATGATAAAGATCCAAGCCATCCCTATCAAAATCACCCTGTGTCGAGCTCAGGCGGTTGATATGCATAAATTGAGACTTAGGGATGTTGCGGATGGTGTGGCCTGGGTGCATGCTAGAAGCATGCAACAAAGTGTTGTATTGAGGGTATTTATGATAAGATCTCGTGTTCAACGTATGATCTGTATTTCTGGTAATGGTAACATCCAAAAAATTGATGCTTTGAAGATCGTATGTTACCGTGAACTCAATTCCCCAAACATTTTGATTAAGGTATTCGATAAATTCCTGTAAATACCTGGCATCTGCCCGCCACACCATCCAGCAATCATCCAGGTACCTGCGCCAAATGTCTATTTCCACAAGATAGATATTGTGTAGTGGATCATAGATCATGCATTCCTCAAAGAATGCCATGAACAGATCGGCATAAATGGGAGCAAATGATGCTCCCATAGCCGTACCTTGCAATTGCCAATAGCATTGCCCTTGGAAATAAAAGACATTCTTATTGAGGACATGTTCCGTCATGCAGATAAGCAGCGTATTAAACCCAGGGGAGTATAGAGCAGCCCTGTCTAACCAATATTGCAGGGCCTGTAGGCCAGCCCAATGTGGAATGCTGGTGTATAGGGCATTAACATCCAATGAACACATGAGCCATCCCAGCTCAAGTTGACAATCCTGTATGATCTGTAAAAATTGAGTCGTATCCTGCAGTCTTGCCCTGACAAAACACAACAATGGTTTAAGATATTGAGTAAGAAAGGCAGATAAAGGCTCCATCAAGGACCCAATTCCTGATACAATCGGTCTCCCTGGAGGATTTGTAATGGACTTATGTATTTTTGGAAGCAAATACAAGATTTGCTTTTGAGGATCCTTGACAGTTAATTGAAAAACACAATTTTTGGTTATAATGCCCTCCTCAAGGGCAAGATTGAGGAACGTGTCTATTTCCTGTTTAAAATGAATAGTAGGATCATAGGCCATATGCATGTAACATCTTTTATCAGCCAGTTGAGATTGGCCCTCATTCAGATATGAACTCATATCCATCACAACCACAGCACCACCTTTATCAGCTGGAAGGATGGCAATATTATGATTCTCCCATAGCTCAGTGAGAGCAGTAGTTTCCTGTGTAGATAGATTAGATCTCAATATGTCATATTCCCTATGCTCAAAATGTAGGTCCCTAAGGACCACTTGCATAAAGACGGAAACATGTCTGTTCATAGGTGGTTGAAAATCAGACTTAATGAATCTGAACTCATCAGTTCTTTGAGAGTCTCGATCTGCAAAAAACAATTTCAAATTCAGGTTACGACAGAAGCTCATAACATCAGTGACAATGCTATATTCATTGCAAAAGAACCCAGGGATAAAACCTAAACCTTTATTGAGAAGTTGTTGTTGCTGTACAGACAATGTTTCTTTGGACAAATTCAAAACATTTAGATTGACCCCCTGATTTAGGTTAGGAAGTTCTGGATCAATCCCTCGAGGGAATTTGGCATATTGGCCACATTTGTGTTTGCGTCCACCCCTACGCCTGGGACCATATCTAAAGGGATTGCCCTATTGGATTTTTTTCTATGTGGTGAATCCTTGTTACTGGAACTATCATAATCGGTACATGAAGAATCCTCCCCTGACGTGCTGGCACTGGTTTGATCCCTGTTTTTCAGAATAGACCGTGGTCTTTTTTTAAAGTTATTACTGGGAACATTAGATGTAGAACCAGGACTGGTACCCATAAATCTCACTGTTCTTGGGGAGTCAAAAGGACGCCCCCTTTGGTAATCCATATAGTCTCTTTTAAACTTCTTTATTTTTCTATCTTTGGTAACTTTATCATGGATTGTGAGTTCCTGTGATAATTTTTTAATAGAGTCTTGAAATGTAGATTGAGACTCAAATCTTTTACAATCTAAACACATAGTTTTGACTTCTTGGAGGTTAGTATCAATCATACGCTCATAATATTGGGCTAGTATGTTGACGAAAAGCATGGACCCTTTCTGTAAGGCTTCACGCCACTCATTAGATAATCTGTCTTCTTGTCTTCCAACCAATGATTGTAGCCGAATTCTGAGACCCCTAGGGGCTATATTTTTGTGAAGATATGCCCGGAACAAATGCAGATGCCATATGTTTGATCTTAGGTTTTTAAGATCCTTGGAAAGGGAATTAAATGCCAATTCACAATTCATGGCTAATTGTTCCACTGATTCATTGGAATTTCTGCCTGGCGAGGCATGGATACCAAATACCCCAATATCCTCCCGATCGGCACACAATCCAGTTAGGATACTATCCAGGTCCATGCTGGATATATGATATAAACAAAAAAACAGAAACCACAAACCAAGATAAAACACCGTAATGGAAAGTCAATAATAAATAATAATATGTAGAGATTATGGGTATCAGCCCCTATATCCCATCAAGATTCCCAACTGTATTACCAAAAATTATTACAGATAAAAGGGAAAAAATGCAATGCCAGCACTGAGAGAAAAGATGTCATATATCACAACAGGAAACAGAAAACTGTATATGCAGTATATTCATCTATGATCTTAAGGTTGATGACCACTTATAGTGTAGGTCTATAGTACAAACATATAGAACATTGCAAATGTATAGACAGGCCCAATGTAGGGCCAGAGCCAATAGAATGATTAAAGAACAGTTTGTTTGTTTAAACAACTGGGTGCTTCAGTCGAACTTTCGCCATTTTCATATAACAACTGGTGGGAGAACTATGAATGTCAATGCTTAATGCAACTGGAGGAATATTAGATTTTGGATCAGCACAAAGGGTAACATCTGACTGTTTGGGACACTAGTGACATCTTGTTTATATTGGTCGATTTGTCTCCTACAACGGAAGGCTGGTTGATCAGTTTGTACATCAGATTGTGCAGAGCCCTTTTGGCGAACAAGATACGAAGCCATTTGTGGGATAATACAGCGTGTTTGGGACCATTAATATTTTACAAAATATGTTTTTCTAACTTTATCCATATTTTTATGTTATTTCACATTTGTATGGACGCATATTTGACAACTTTTGGTATATCTTATTGTCACTGATAGTCCACAACTATCGTGAATACCTTTATTAAGCCAGATTATTTCTCTCAATATTATGTCATCTCTCTATTGTGTTTGTCATAAATAATATTTCTCTGTGTGTATATACATATATTATGATTTGTAGTATGTTTTTTTGGGGGCCAACTATACAATTTTAAACAACTACCATTTCTGAATACTGCTTTCAGAGATATATGAGTATAATATATTTTACCACCTTGAGGTACTATAGTCTAGAGATATTGGCGTATGTCATGTTCTATTTGTTACTATAGGCCTTATTACTATGTTTTGTTGTTTACACAAACATATTAGTCCTTGATATACTCTACAAGTTCTTACCCTGGGCATTGGCCGTGTTAGCAAGTTTAATTGTGGTGCCGTTCTTGGCTTGACAATTTGCTATTTGGTTCATTCAGTGTTTTGGTGTCAACTGTTCTTTAATCATTCTATTGGCTCTGGCTCTACATTGGGCCTGTCTATACATTTGCAATGTTCTATATGTTTGTACTATAGACCTACACTATAAGTGGTCATCAACCTTAAGATCATAGATGAATATACTGCATATACAGTTTTCTGTTTCCTGTTGTGATATATGACATCTTTTCTCTCAGTGCTGGCATTGCATTTTTTCCCTTTTATCTGTAATAATTTTTGGTAATGCAGTTGGGAATCTTGATGGGATATAGGGGCTGATACCCATAATCTCTACATATTATTATTTATTATTGACTTTCCATTACGGTGTTTTATTTTGGTTTGTGGTTTCAGTTTTTTTGTTTATATCATATATCCAGCATGGACCTGGATAGTATCCTAACTGGATTGTGTGCCGATCGGGAGGATATTGGGGTATTTGGTATCCATGCCTCGCCAGGCAGCAATTCCAATGAATCAGTGGAACAATCAGCCATGAATTGTGAATTGGCATTTAATTCCCTTTCCAAGGATCTTAAAAACCTAAGATCAAACATATGGCATCTGCATTTGTTCCGGGCATATCTTCACAAAAATATAGCCCCTAGGGGTCTCAGAATTTGGCTACAACCATTGGTTGGAAGACAAGAAGACAGATTATCTAATGAGTGGCGTGAAGCCTTACAGAAAGGGTCCATGCTTTTCGTCAACATACTGGCCCAATATTATGAGCGTATGATTGATACTAACCTCCAAGAAGTCAAAACTATGTGTTTAGATTGTAAAAGATTTGAGTCTCAATCTACATTTCAAGACTCTATTAAAAAATTATCACAGGAACTCACAATCCATGATAAAGTTACCAAAGATAGAAAAATAAAGAAGTTTAAAAGAGACTATATGGATTACCAAAGGGGGCGTCCTTTCGACTCCCCAAGAACAGTGAGCTATATGGGTACCAGTCCTGGTTCTACATCTAATGTTCCCAGTAATAACTTTAAAAAAAGACCACGGTCTATTCTGAAAAACAGGGATCAAACCAGTGCCAGCATGTCAGGGGAGGATTCTTCATGTACCGATTATGATAGTTCCAGTAACAAGGATTCACCACATAGAAAAAATTCCAATAGGGCAATCCCTTTAGATATGGTCCCAGGCGTAGGGGTGGACGCAAACACAAATGTGGCCAATACGCCAAATTCCCTCGAGGGATTAATCCAGAACTTCCTAACCTAAATCAGGAGGTCAATCTAAATGTTTTGAATTTGTCCAAAGAAACATTGTCTGTACAGTAACAACAACTTCTCAATAAAGGTTTAGGTTTTATCCCTGGGTTCTTTTGCAATTAATATAGCATTGTCACTGATGTTATGAGCTTCTGCCATAACCTGAATTTGAAATTGTTTTTTGCAGATCGAGACTCTCAAAGAACTGATGAGTTCAGATTCATTAAGTCTGATTTTCAACCACCTATGAACAGACATGTTTCCGTCTTTATGCAAGCGGTCCTTAGGGACCTACATTTTGAGCATAGGGAATATGACATATTGAGATCTAATCTATCTACACAGGAAACTACTGCTCTCACTGAACTACGGGAGAATCATAATATTGCCATCCTTCCAGCTGATAAAGGTGGTGCCGTGGTTGTGATGGATATGAGTTCATATCTGAATGAGGGCCAATCTCAACTGGCTGATAAAAGATGTTACATGCATATGGCCTATGATCCTACTATTCATTTTAAACAGGAAATAGACACGTTCCTCAATCTTGCCCTTGAGGAGGGCATTATAACCAAAAATTGTGTTTTTCAATTAACTGTCAAGGATCCTCAGAAGCAAATCTTGTATTTGCTTCCAAAAATACATAAGTCCATTACAAATCCTCCGGGGAGACCGATTGTATCAGGAATTGGGTCCTGGATGGAGCCTTTATCTGCCTTTCTTACTCAATATCTTAAACCATTGTTGTGTTTTGTCAGGGCAAGACTGCAGGATATGACTCAATTTTTACAGACCATACAGGACTGTCAACTTGAGCCGGGATGGATCATGTGTTCATTGGATGTTAATGCCCTATACACCAGCATTCCACATTGGGCTGGCCTACAGGCCCTACAATATTGGTTAGACAGGGCTGCTCTATACTCCCCTAGGTTTAATACGCTGCTTATCTGCATGACGGAACATGTCCTCAATAAGAATGTCTTTTATTTCCAAGAGCAATGCTATTGGCAATTGCAAGGTACGGCTATGGGAGCATCCTTTGCTCCCATTTATGCCGATCTGTTCATGGCATTCTTTGAGGAATGCATGATCTATGATCCACTACACAATATCTATCTTGTGGAAATAGACATTTGGCACAGGTACCTGGATGACTGCTGGATGGTGTGGCGGGCAGATGCCAGGTATTTACAGGAATTTATTGAATACCTTAATCAAAATGTTTGGGGAATTGAGTTCACGGTAACATACGATCTTCAAAGCATCAATTTTTTTGATGTTACCATTACCAGAAATACAGATCATACGTTGAACACGAGATCTTATCGTAAATACCCTCAATACAACACTTTGTTGCATGCTTCTAGCATGCACCCAGGCCACACCATCCGCAACATCCCTAAGTCTCAATTTATGCATATCAAACTGAGCTCAACACAGGGTGATTTTGATAGGGGTGGCTTGGATCTTTATCATAGGTTTGCCAATAGGGGTTACAGACATCAAGACATTCTAAATGCCTGGAGTTGGACTAACAATATTGAGAGAAAAATGTTGTTACAATATCAATCTCAAGCTAGGGATTGTTCTGCAGATATCATCCGGTTTGTTACTACCTTTGGCAGAAATTCCAATGCTATCAAGGGTATCATTAATAGACATTGGAATATTCTGATGACCAATGAACATTTGAGATCAATATTGGATCAACAGTGCTGTTTCTCTTACAGGAGAGGCAGAATTCTTGGCTCTCTATTTTCACATTTCAAACACATAGAAAGTGGGGGAGCGATACATCAACAATTGACTATGTCAGGGGATGTATTAGTGGGTACATTCCCTTGTGGCCATTGTGGTTCATGCAAACAAGTCAACAAAAGTAAGGAATTTACAAGCCGTAACACCAGCAAGGTGTATCAATGCAGAATATTTGGTAACTGTAGCAGCAGTTGGGTGGTCTATTTGGCAACTTGTCGGTGTCAAGCCTTTTATGTAGGCCAAACTTCTAGACCACTCAGAACACGCATCAATGAACATAGATCTGACATCAAAACTAAGAAGGAAACTAATGCATTATATCGGCACAATCTGAAACATCCTGATGCACAATTCTCTTTTAAAATTATAGATAGAATTCTGAGTGATCGTAGTAATCCCCAGGGATGGCATAAAATACTTACTCATAAGGAACAACATTGGATCATTACATTGGGCGCCCTATTCCCTCCAGGACTAAATGACCATTTATAAATATGAGGATTTAGGTTGGTACAATTTATGTTCTTGTTTTTTAAATATATTGATTTGGGCATCTTTTTTACATTATGGATCACTATTAATATTTGTTAATAGTTATCTGCATGCCTTTATTTCTCATATTTTTTCACAGTTTTTTAATGTGTCATATAGGGTCCGATGGAGGAGAACAAAAGGTATATGGACATGCCAGATGCGATCATAGCAGCAGGAATATTATTGGAACACTTGATGAAGCACGGATTTCCGAATTCAGCCATATCATCATTTGTTAACCACATGTTTTCTGTTGGAACATTTATTGGATTTTTTCAGGCTTTGTATGTGATGTTCTTTATGGTTATGATAGCTTATATGATACATGTTCTTATCATAACTATACCACAAGTGATATGTATTTATTTATCTGCAATTTAGTTTTGCATTAGTTTAATGTGTTGGGCTCAGTTTATAACATATTTTTTATTTTTTATTTTTTATGCTCAATTTATTTTTTTGTTTAATTTGTCTTTATATTTGCCACATATTGTCCAGATATGGTTGCATTTATTCATTTTGTATAACAGTTGTATAAATTTTGGTTTCTTTTTCTTCAAATATTTACTGGTGGTATTTTCCATCAATCTCACAGGTGGGGTGTGTCTATAAATAGTTGGGATTTTTGGAGACTTTTTCATACACTGAAGAAGGCATTGGTTGCCAAAACCGGTCTGTTTAATAAAGGATTATTTTTAGCTATTTATATGTATTGGACATAATTATTTTTTTACTTCAGGATCGACTATTGCTGGCCTCTCGTTGTTTATTTGGTTTGGCTCGGCCATGCATCTACCTACCTGCATAGCATCATGTTGGGTTCTGTATATTTAGTGCCATTGTGCTGTAACTCAGAGCAGATCTGAGTGTTGCCATTGAGATTTTTGACATAGTTATAGAATGCTTTGTGGTTGTCTTTAGAATCAGTGGAGATTTTGTTTTCATAACTAACTTTGGAGGATTTTATGAGGGATCTCAGCTTCTTACTGAGGCTGACCAGGGAGTTCCTCCAATCATGGGATTTTACTCTTTTTTGCAACAGTTTCTTTCTTCTGTTGTAGAGTTTGTTTATGGCAGGGGACAACCAGATTGGCTTCCTTTTTTGGAGGACAGCATCTTGGTTCTGTTAGGGATAGCACGATCCATGCACTCGTGTAAGTGCTTATAAAGTGCATTTGTGTAGGATTCAGCAGTCGTACCTCTATTGTCTGTCTGCATGGGTGTCATGAAGTTTGCCACTTCTGTCTTAAGAAGCGTGAAGTTGGCTTTGGAGAAATTTTTTATGGTGGTTTTCCTAACGGTGGGTGGGGGCGGGATGTGGATGTCTAGGGTGATTAGCTTGTGGTCGGATCTGACCAATGAGGAAATGACCTCTGGTGTGGAACATTGGTTGCCCATGTTGGTAATGACCAGGTGTAGGATATTGCTGCCCCTGTTGGGGTGTGGATAAGTTGATTCAAGGCGTTGGAATTTATGAATTCCAGAAAACGTTGAGCAAATGAGTTGGTACATGAGTAGTTATCCCAGTTAATGGTGGGATAGTTGAACTCACCCATTATTAGGGTGTTGGGTTGTACCCTAATATTTTCCAGTGTATCAAGAAATGAGGAGTGGGAATCCTGGGGCATGGTGAGGGATCTGTAGCAAGTTGCAATTTGGATTGCTGTCTTGCCCAAAGTTAGTTGCACTTGGATAATCTCGGATGCATTATGCTGAGTAACTAGCCTGGAGGAGTGGATATGCTTAATGAATATGGACACGCCTCCACCTTTAGTGTTTCGGTCCAGGTTAGGTGGCAGAAAGGTGTGGTATGAATTATACCCTGGTAATGCAGGGGTGCTCGCTGGGGCCTTGAACCAGGTCTCTGTCACTGCACAGATATCGATGTTCTCCATTTTAAGGAGTGCCTCAAGTGAATGCATTTTGAGGTTTAGACTTCTAGCATTGAGTAGCATTACCCTCAGATTTTGCTTGCTTGTACCTGTTACTGTGGTGAATTTGTCATTTGAACCTTGCCTAAAAAAATGCACTATAGGGGTGGCCAGTATCCGGAATCCCAAGGCTGACAGGTGCAGGCCATCTCTGGCAAAGCATTGTGGTCTGTCGATCATGTCATTCTTGTTTTGCAATCTTCATTATATACCTTTTATGATGTATACATTGTTAAGTGCTGAGCATGCTTTAATTATTTGATTTATAATCTTATTTTGTTTAATGTAGAAAATAGTATCAACTGATTAGTTTTTGGTAGTGAAATGGACCTGTTAGTGAGTGGATTTTATGATTATATCATTAAACCAGGAATTTTTTTATTTCATGATAACTAGTTTGAATGTTTTCAGAACTGAATTTTTGCCTTTAGTCTTAATATATCTGCCATAACAAATATTATCAGTACTTGGTTTTTATTCTTTGCACTAAACCATTATATATTATTTTCTAAAGCTTAAATAAATAAATAATAATAAAGCTGATTTTTTTTCTGAATGTCTGTTTATAAATGTCTCTCATTAAATATTATTGGTCTTAATAACCCATTGAAGAGGGGTAGTTTTAATAAATACTTGAAGTTACATAAAGCTGACATAACTTTCTTATAAGAAACACATCTATTAACCAAAGATGTAGACAGATTGTTGTTAAAGGACTATTCAGTTCTAGTGGCCTCTCAATTTAAATCGAAAAGAAGAGGCACTTTTATACTTTGTAAAAATTCAGTAGCTATGTCTAAAGTAGTAAATATCTTTTTTGCTAAGAATGCGATGTTGGGATTGGTGGTAGTAGAAATAAATAAAATAGATTATATGTTTGTGAATACCTGTTGGATACCTGGGACTGGAGCTAAAGTTGCTAAGAGAAATGTAGATATTATAAGATCATACGCAAAAGGTGAAATGATTATTGCAGGTGATTTTAATTGTATTTTATCTAATAAGAATACTGCTAATGATAGAAAATGCAGATTGTCCTTGGTTAGTAAACATTTAGATCATTTTATAAATTCATTAAATATGTGAGATATATATGATTTAAAATCAACAGGCTATCTTAGTTATGCACATTATTCATACAGATTTAGCAGTCAAACTATCATTGACAAAGTTTTCACTTCTACTGGTTTGTATACTAGAATTGAAGATGTGTTGATAATGTCATGCCCTTTAACTGACCACAATGCTATTACTACTCTCACTTTAAAATCTAGTAATTTGATTTATTGCCAGAGATTTCCTGCATATATAACAACAATAAATTGTTTAGAGAATGGGTTTTGAATGAATTAGATCAATTTATAGAATTTAATAATAATGGCAAAGTTACAGAAGTCATTTTATGGGACACTGTAAAAGCCTATTTATATGGCAAAATTAAAAACTGCTGTTTATGTAAAAGGAGAAAGTGGGACTAATAATTAAATGCTGTCCAATCTAATATAGATAAATTGAAGTTAAATTTAGAACCTAATGATAAGGCTGCAAACTCTGAATTAAAACTTTTGAATCAGAAAAATCTTGAGATACTTCATCATATAATTTCAATAAATTTGGAAACATTGAAACTGCAATCATATCCAATAAACTCTAAAAGCTTACACAGATTAGCTATCAGATCTAAAATAAGAATGAATACAAATCATATTAAAGAAATAGTTTTTAAACAAGGAAATATGAATAAAAAAGCAACTGATTTAAAGGACAAATTAGAATGTTTTTGAAACTATTATGAGGAATTCAATAATAAGAGGATAACTTTTGATGGTAGTGAATCTGATAGCTTTCTGAAGTATAATATACAGTGTACGTTAACTAAAGAACAAAAATTAGACTTGATAAGTCATTTTCTTTTAAGGAATCAAAGGATCAAATTGCTAATCTTAAAACTAATAAGGCCCCAGTTCTGGATGGTATAATACCAGAGTTATATAAATTAACTCCAGATAATGTATTAAATGTTTTATTAAAAGTTTTTGAAAAAGTGAAATCTACTTCAAATATCCCTTCTTCTTGGCGATATTCTCTTGTATCACCTATTCTAAAACAAGATAAGGATTCTAAATTATGCACTTCTTATGGTCCCATATCGTTGTTGAATGTAGATTACAAAATCATTTTGTCTAGTCTTATGAAAAGATTAAATCTCATTATGCCAAGATTAATAAATGATGACCAGACTGGTTTTATTTTACATAGAAGGATTCAGGATAATATAATTAGACTTAATACTTTAATAGATATAGCTAGTAAAAACATAAAATAACTTTGGATAATATGTTTAGACTTAGATAAAGCTTTCAGTTCTGTTAGTTGGCCTTATTTGTTTAAAGTGCTTAAAGAATATATTTTTCCATGTAATTTATTAGTCTTATAATTAAACTGTATAGTAATGTGTTCTGTTTCATTAAAATAGACTATTTTCCATCTAGCTCCTTTCAAATTTTAAAAGGCTCAAAACAGGAATGTCCATTGTTCCCTCTGTTATTCACATTAACTATGGAACCTTTTGATAATTACATTAGCTCTAATTACTATTAAGTCTATTGTTAAATAAATAAATATTGTTGATAACGAATTATAATAATTTAATAGATATAGTTACCAAGTTAACTACAAACTAGAATAAGTCTTTTTTTTACAATGGAAGACTGACAGCTTTGATAAAAATGGTAATTTTGCCAAAAATCTTATTTTATACACAGTCACTAATTATTCTTCCCTCTAAGAAAATTCTAAAGAAACTAAACTCTATTTTTTCCTAATTTTCTATGGTTCCCTAATAAACCAAGAATATCTTTTGATTGGCATATAAAAAGTTGGCAGGAAGGTGGTATAGGTTTCCCAAATATTAAATTATATGCCAAATCTATCATTCTTAACATATCATTATGACAGAATTTTTCATATCACTCAAATTGGAAATCTATCCATGAAAGATTTTTTACTAATAATAAATATGTTGTGGATTCTCATATGCAATTTGGATTCAATAAATGTTACTGGATTTTAAAGGATGTGTGTATGAATTATAGGAAAAATCCATCTCTTTTCCTTTTACAGATTATATTCTTCTTAATCTGAAAAGTTTTATGAATTCTAATTATATACTTAAAAAAATACTGTTTTTATTACTTCCTATACCTAATACTACTGGATGTTTAGATGCATTTAGTCTAAGTAAAATGTTGGATCTTAAAGGTACCAATTTATTCTTTTCGCCCCAGTTCCAAAACAGTAATAAAATACCTTCTACGGGATATCTTCTCGCAAGACATTGTTTGAAGGAAAATAATTGGTTGAGTATGCAAATTTGGAAAAAATATGTTAGTGATAAAATTAAAGTTTCCATGCAGTTTGAAACAGAACATATTCCAAAAGATTCTAGAGTTTTTCTTTAAAGCCAATAGTAATTTAAGTAATAATAAATCATATTTATCTATAATATATAGAATTGTAAGAAAAGAGTTCATTACCTGAGTTTCGTCATTTTGGAAGTACTCATCTAAAATTGATAATGATGTTTTTTTCAGATAAGGGTAAAAGATTATTTTAAAAAGCAAAAACAGCTGAAAGTCCATCACAGTTGTCTGTATTACAATATTGTAATAAAGACAACGGTGGTGAACTTTCAGCTGTTTTTGCTTTTTTACATTAGTTTGGTGTTCTGGAAGCCTTTAACTTCAGGAGACTTTTTGTGCTGTTTTGATAAAAGATTATTTCTAAAGTCTGAGGGAAAATCTACATTTTCTGTTATTGCAAAATTTATACTTGGAAATACCTACATAGAGTTGTTTTAGCTGCATGTAAAATTGCACTAATATAAAAATCTGAACAAAATAATTGTTGGAGATGTAATGAAGTTCCTGATACATATTGGGCTCATATGACAATAGAATGTAAAATAGTAACATTTTCTGGATTGAGTTCAGAAATTTTGCTCAGGAATTGTGGTCAGATAATTGTAATGTAACTGTCTGATGTTATTTAACACTCCAATCCCAGATTCTATCCCTACATTACAAGTGCCTCTTCTTTGGTCCTTATTAGCTATAGCAAGGAAAGTTGTTACAAAAAAATGGAAATGTAAAACTACTCTATTACTGAATTTGTTTGTTTGGTTAAAAGGTTTGTAAAAAAAGAACTAACCTTAAAAATGAAAATCCCTAATGTTACACATCAGTATAGATCTTGGCTAAAATTAAGTGATTTGCTGGATAAGTTTTGATGTTTTAGTTTAATATATAGAATTTTTGTCATGGTCCATTGTGAGTAGTTAAGATTTTTGGTATGTTTCTTTTTTATATAGTTTTGGTTAATTTTTATTATTTTAAAATGTAATAAAAAAATTTAAGAGAAAGACCTTCAATTAAATGCACATGTTCCCGTGAAATGTAAACTCTGTCTAGCCTAGCCTAGTTTTTGTATCTTGGGGATAATTTGTAAATTTACTCCGAACTCCTAGTATCGAATTCACATCTTCCATGCCAAATATTTTCATAAATTTCTTTAAACATCTACCATACTTTATTATATTTTCCCTTATGGGCCACCCAGACACATTTTCACTGTTGTAAATCAAATTCCACTCCCCACCTATAAGTAATATTCCTTGATGAAAGCTGATTATTTCTCCCAGAATTTTATTAAGCTCCATTATAGCAGTTTTCGGTGAAATATAAATACATGGACGTGTAATCCTCTTCCCTTGCCAGTAGCCCCTTTGTACTATAAATCTACTATTAATGTCTTTTTTATCCTTTTCTATTACTATTAGAGCTCCTCTTGCAATTAATATAAGTACTCCTGTCTCCCTTTGCCTCAGGTATTCTGCTGAATAACCTTTCTTTATCAAATTCACATGTTCAGTTCTTTCCAAGTGTGTCTCCTGTAGTATAACTATTTGCACTCTATATTTTTTAATATAGTTCACTACTCTATATTTTTTGTATTTATCTGTGAGACCATTAACTTTTAAAGACATTATAGAAGGCATCATATTCTTGAGAAATTATTATTCCTACCTTTTATGTATAACAGCTTTTTTGTTAAATGTCTAATTCCAGCTTTTGTGTTACATGCATGTACTGTTTGCCAGGTTAATCTTTTATACAGTTGTTTCTTGTCATCTCCTTTGAGACTTTGTCACATCTTACAGAACTTTTTTGTTTTATTGAAAACCCTCAAACAAAAATAGGCACACGCCCCAATACCCACCTAAAACCTATTAACTGAATAATAACACACAAAATTATATACATCTTCAAATACTGAAGCTTTCCTCTCCTGATTGGAATAAATGTTCCAAACTGACAGCCACACACACACACACACACACACACACACACACACACACACACACACACACACACACACACACACACAGACTTGAGAAAACCTAAAAGAAAAGTTATCCAAGACACATGGTACAGCCTGTGATGCTATTAAGTGCTGTCTGTTTTTTTCTTATCTTTATAGCTCTGCCAGCTGAGAAATTATTTGAATACTTTCAGAAAACATTTTCTCCAAGCCATTTCTTTTTATCAGATTGTCTGCCAGAGACACAAGAACAGACACAAAACTGTTTATGAGACAAAAAGCCTTATAATATTCAATATTCTTTCAATATTCAATATTATTTTTCATTTCCTTCCTTTCTCTTAAAATTTGTTACTAGATTAAGCTAATGCCCTTAATCTAGTAATTCCCCTATGCAAGAATGAGAAAAAGTACACACTAATTTTTCTTTTGTCATGTTGTTTTAACTAGATGAACACTGCAGTACCTACACTTCTTAAAACTGAGCAAGGAGAAAGAGAGAAGAAGGGAGGGGAAAAAAAAGAAAAAACAAGAGCACCTAATAACTGAAAGCAGTTTTACATTATAACATGCAAAGAAAATCAAGCACTAGTTAAATAGTGCTATTAAGAAAAAAAAAAAAACGGTTTACTCACAGTTAACTTTCTCCCTCCTCTTCCCCTCTCCTGAGTATTTTTCTGCATATTAATGACATGAGGTAAGGCATATGATTTAGAGTCCTGTACACGTTTAACAAAGTCCACACAAGGCTAGTAGTTCCAGATTTTCTTGATCTGTCATGTTTCACAAAATATAATTATTGCTTTGTAATTCCACATTTGTCACTTTCCAAGTTGCTGATTGTATTCTCCAAATGTTAATGACATGAAGTAGTGCATATACCTTAGACTCCCCTGCAAGTTTAACAGAGTCCAATAAAGTCCAATATTTCCAAATTTTCTTGTTCTATTCCTGTTCATCTCCATCTCCTAAACCCTGTCTCTGTTTCATTTTCAATGTACTCTCGATTCTTCTAGTCATGTCTTCTACTTTTTCCCTCTCTCAAGCATTTTCTGTTAAAACACTGGAACAGGTTTCACTGGCACAGTTTCTCTGTGGTCTTTATTACCAGAAGAACAAGAAGCAAAATCTTCTTCTGTTTCACAGCTCACTTTTTCTTGGACAAACTTGTATTTCTTCCTTAGCATGTACTTCATCAAAAAGTGATTTTGTTCCTCCAAGGAAACATATTTTCAAGATAGATGGGTACAGCAGTCTGAATCTGATGCCTGCTTCTTGACATTCCCTGAATAATGAAATAAATGTACTCTTCTGCCTGGTGTAAACTCAGCTGTCTCCCACTTTTAGTAATTTGTCTTTCTGCCACAGTTTTGTCAGAATCAACTCCTTCTCCTGGTAAGATTGTTTATTTACTATTAAAGGTCTAGGTTGTTTTGTTATAGCCAGGTTTGGAGCATACACAAGATGTGCCCTTTCCATTAACAATCCCTTTTGTGGAATAACAGTCCAGTTGCTTATTTCTGCTTCCATAAAATTAATGCAGTCTGTTCCTTCCAGCTTCTCTGGCACAGCTGAAAATCTCAGGTTTTCCCTATGTGCTCTATCCTATAATTCTATTATTTTTTAAAACATTTCTGTCTCCTGCAGTCTCATATTCAGCCAGCCTTTTCCTCATTTTGACCTCTGAGTTTTGCAGTTTTATCACATTATCTGAATATCTTTTTAAAGCTGCTTCCATTTTTCCAGCCTTTTATTGTTCCACTTGCTATACTCCATCAATGTTTCATTTATTTTAATAAGGTCTGTGACCAGTTGCCTTATACTTTCCTCTAGGTCTCTAGCAGCCATGTCTGGAGCTTGCACTTCTTTTTGCTGAACACTACAGTACTTTTCCCAGTCAGGGTTTTTTTGTCACATTTTATAGCTGATTTTCCTTCAAGTACTCTGGATTTCTTTTTTCCTGGTATCCAGGCAGTGCACTTACTAGCCAGTTATTGAAATTTACCCAGAAGTCTAGGTCCACTGGCTTTCTCTGCTAAGTTTTTGTTTTCACACTGGGAGAGCTAGAATTAATCTGTTACTCAATGTGCAGCAATCTTGGAAGTCCAATATGTGTCATTGCTCTGTTCAAATTCAGTTAGTAACTGAACAGGTGCAAGTCGATTCTGAGCAGGACGCTGCTGAAGTATTTGAAAGACCTGTTGTAAAAACAGCTGTTCAGAACTTTTTCTGGTTGTAATATAGGAAAAGGGTGTTTTGCGCATTGAGTTCTTAGTGATTTGTAAGAGATTAATTAATTCTTTGCAGTCTGTACCCTGCTTCTGTGGACTGCAGGTTTCATAGTATGTGTATTTGTAATCAAAATACATACTATATAGGATACTTTTGTTTCATTGGTATGGGATACTGATGTCACCAAATCACATAGTGCCAATTTTTATATGTCAGGGTGACTAGTCCTGATGCAGTATGCAACCTGTGCTCTGTGCTGTCCTGTCTAGAGGATGCTGCACACCAGATTTAATGCCTAAAGCAGATGATCCACACAGCTGTTCCCCAGATAGTCCCCATCTAGAATCTATGCTGCTGTCCATGACTCTTTATTTTAGGATGGTTTCTGTTGACAGAACTTTCATAGTCAATTTGAAGGCTGCATTTGAGCCTAGTACCTTCCATTGTTGAGGTGGAAACACCCAGCATGTTTTTGGGAGAACCCCATATGGATATGAGGAGAACATAAAATCTCCACACAGTGATCAGAAGTCAATACTGAACCCTGTACCTTGAGTCTGGGAGGAGAAGATGTTAACCACTTTGGCAATATACATTATATAACTAAAGGTTGTGTAGGAGATGAACTCAACAACATGGAAACAATGCTAGGAGTGAGGTAACTAACAGAGATGAAGCAGGAGATGAGGAAAGAGTCTGACTGATCATTTCTGGACTTGCAGGAAACATATCATGAGGTCTCAAGAAAGCTGATTTGGGCAATCATGTGATGGTTTGAAGACCCATAAACATTGGTAGAATTAGTGCAGGCTATACAGAAGGACTGAGTAATACAAGTTTGAACAGTATTTGGACTCATAGTGAGGCTTTCATATGGGAGTGGGTGTGCATCAGAGTTCAGCTCCAAGTCCATTCCTTTTCATACTGGTGATGGACTGCCTACCATAGACATAGCTAGGTTATCGGCTGTCCTTTGCATTTCCAAGATATGTCACCTCAAATCTAAGGCGAGGAACAAAATAAATAAATTTATAAACACTCATGACTACATAAGCAAGCAGATTCTAGGTGACAGATCAACAAAGCTGCTACATACATGGCAATATGACAATACAAACCGAGACTGAACAGGAATTTCAGTAACTAAAAGATGCCTACAAGACAAAACTGAAGGTATATGTGATGAAATGAAGTTCAGACAAGACAGTATATGTCAAGATGCAAAAGGATCCAAAGTTAAAGCGCTTTTGGTTGGTCTACAACTTCATCACGAACTTCAAAAAAAAAACATTGCTCTGTATTTAAATAGTGCTTACAATTAATATTAAGCATTTAAGATATACAGATATATCAGCATTCATATGCAATACATTAATAAAAAAATTTTTTTTTATATGTTTACAAGCCAATAGTATATTATAAAACAACATTGAATCCTGAAGACATATCATTAAGCCCTAAATAGCTATGTGTGCATATTATATACATATCATATACAACTATATACATCATAAGTGTGTGTGCACAACAAACTAAATATCTAAAAAAATAATGCAACACTTTCATTCAGCATTTATATAATAATAAGTCCATATATATATATATTCAGATTTTTATTCTCTTTGTTCTATTCTCATCATAGCATAGCAGCCGTTTCAGTGACTTCATATTCTGTGTATTAAATATGGTCTAGAGTCTACCCAATCTCTGATCTTTTCATCACTTTCTGATCTTTTCAGTTGTTCAATAATCTTTCTTTTCTGTGTGTGTCTATTGTATATATGGTATTACTAATCAATCATATCTCCAATCTGAGTCTTTCTAATATTATAGTCTTTTGTCCATATTCAATTCCTATATTATTGGGAATTGATGTAAAAGTGATCTAACATCCAAGGACACTAAAAGTCTGTTGTTAATAGATTCGTCATTTGATCTGTTGATCTAGCAAGATTGTTGTATATCTATTAGACAATTTAAGATTAGAGAGATCATCAAATACATGCCGGGTTTGTGGTGATGATGTGTTCTTTGTATGGGATAGCACGGAACAGGACCTTATGGATTTAATTACACATTTAATAGCACCACCCAGTTTTTCTTTTTTTTGAACACACCTTATTCACAATATTTAATCTTAGATTTTTTGTAGATGATTGATTGGATGGAATTAATGTATAAGAAGACCTGTTGGAAGAACAATTTGTTATATCGTGACAGTATATGTGGCAGCAAATGAGGGAAGTCACAGGAAGCTGAAAATTGAGATATAGGGAAATATTTGTATGGATTAGCAGCTTTCAATACAATGGGAGGTATGGCCAGGAAGAAGGGAAGTCTGAATGAAGAGGTCAAAATTAAAATTAGAGGTTCTGTAGCCAAGTAGCACAATGTGTCAGGGGTAGTGCATGTTAGAAGAATGCCAAACAAGCTGAAAAACAAAGTATACAAAACAGTAGTATAACCAGTACTTTTTGTATGGCATAGACACCTGGACAGCAATGGCAAAGTAGTCAAGGAAGGTTGAAATGATGGAAATGAAGTGACAGAGATGGATAGTAGGATGCACACCATGGAATAAATGAAGAAATGAGGTCTTCAAAGTGGAGGCTAAAGTAGACATAGTCAGAGAGAAGGTCAAGAATAGATTATGGTGGCTCAGTAATGTGAAGAAAAGCAAAAGATGATTTGGTAAAGCAGATTTGGAGAGACAGTAAGAAGGCAAGAGGAGATAAAGGTGTCCAGCCAAGAGAGAAAAATGGATTATGTAACAAAAGACCTGTAATAATCAGGCATGACTGTCAAAGGAAGGTAGTAGAGTGGGAATAAATCAAAAGAGATGGTGACAGTTGACATGACACCTCTGACCCCACATAAAATAGGGAAAAGGGGATTGATAACAGTAACTGGTAAGGGGTGTTGACATATGTCAAGATGGCTGTTTGTGGTTTGTTGCAGAAACATGTTTACTGATGCAGTCAACTACTGGCATTAATTTGATCTTCCCAATTAGTTCAACACTAGCTAATCGTTTTATAGTGATTTAGTAGGCAAATTAAAGGTATTAGCAAATATGATTAGACTAGATGAGCTTCTTTTATGCTGTGCACTTTATAACAAGCCTAGAAGCCTACTCATGAAAATTAGTGTAGCAAATGAGGGGCAAAGGGGCAGCCGTCCTTGGCAAAAAGTGTTAGGGTGCACAGTCAGGCAATCCTGATTGCTGTTCTATGCATTCTGGTATTAAAATTTCAATACTGAATTTGTGGTCAAAACTGAAAACTGTAGCACCCTGTGTGTGATACAAGCTATTGCAAATGCTTGCTACAAATGTAAGAAACAGTTTGCTACAATTTAAAAGTAAAAATACCTTGTTTATTTTTCAAACTGTAGTGCTGTAGCACTCTTTGTGTGATGTAGACTGTAGCAACTGCTTTTTTGTATTAATTTGTTTATTTATTTATTTATTTATTTGCTTTTAGCTCATCTGAGGGGAAGGGATGTGTGCTAGGTAACATAGCTATTGCTCTGCTCTTGAAATTGCTATATAGCCAGTTGAAACATATGTTTTCAGTTACTTCCAGGTAAACATATTAGAAGGGTCTTACATCTTAAAGATAAGATTCAAACTTAGAATTCTATAACCTTCTTTTGGGGCATAAATACAGTGTAATGTAACTTTTTTTCTGTAATTAAATTTGGAGTTAATAGCTACTGTGCCATAAACTCTGTGTCCCTTGATTATACTTTGGGTTGGTTTGCTAAGATGTTTATACTTGGACGATGTGAGTATGGAACACTTAATGGGGATTATTGGCATACTGTTTCTTTTACTGTGTTCTTCTATAAACAACTAATCAGTAAATATACTTCCAGTTCACATTCCTAAAATTCCCTACATAATATATATATATATATATATATATATATATATATATATATGTGTGTGTGTGTGTGTGTTTTATATATATATATATATATATATATATATAAGTCTAACGTATAATAAATACAGAGTGAATGATTTGTGTCACTGTCCCTATCTACTTCCTTTACTAAACAAGCATGAGAGTGTGCATGCATATATAAAATGAACACTTAGACAGCTGAACAGTAAGTCATACATATTAAACTGTCTGTATGACCATTAGCTCATCTTCATCAGTAGTGAAATAAGCCCCCTTCTGATGTACATTCATAGCTTTGTGCAAACTACACTGACATTTTTGCATGAGTGTACAAAATCTTTCTTAAAGCTTTAGACAACCATAGCATACTATACAAAAATTATGGATTTGTAATAGTTTGCTAGGACCAGAGCATGTCATAGGCTTATGATACTTAACCAGCAGGCATACCAGTTGATAACAAGCTCTGGCCATAAACTTTATGAGCATATTTTATAAAACGTACCTTACTGATTCAACCTGACGATGGGGGCTTGTTTGTGTCTGGGGCAGACATGGCTGGTTTACAAATTCTTAATATTGATGTTCTTGCAGATGTTGTTTTGACAGTTTTGGTCATTCTTTTTTCAGATTTCTTGGTCTTATTCTAAATACATAGAAGCACTGGAACAGGAAAAGATGCTAAGCCAAATGCAAAGTGAACTGGAGAGAAAATCTATTCTTTCTTCTACCTCTTCCTCATTATCTGCAGGTAAAATGAATTTGTGATTCTAGCTGAGCTGTTCTAAACTAGTGAGTACTGTCATTCACATTCAAGTATGTGTTTCTTTTGTTTTACTATATTTACATACTGTCTCAAAACTGTGATGCTTTTTTATTGCTCATTGTATATGTAGAGCTTTGTGGTTACTCCAGTGTGTATATGCATACTTACATATCTAACCTTACCTAGGAAGCTAGAGTGGCTTCATAGACAGTGCCTTTATTGATAATTGCTCCACAGTATTCTGCATTTAGTATTAGTAAGGAAAAACATACAGTTGCTGTTTATTTTGTACACAAACAGCAGAGACACAGCATTTGTTACAAATTCTAGCCAGTAGCTTACCTAACTACAGTTCTAATTGGTATTAGCAGAAACATATCTGCTATCAGTAAGGTGAAACATGCAGTTTGTTTATTTGGTATCTGGTATTTGAAAAGCAGAAATAGTGTTTGTTACCTAACTATAATTTCAGTTGGTATTAGTTAGCAGAAACATACCTGCCATTAGTAAGGAGAAACATACAGTTTGTTTATTTGGTATGTGAAAAGCAGAAATAGTGTTTGTTGCAAACTCTAACCTGCATCTCACCTAGCTATAGTGCTAACTGGTTTTGAAAGCAGAAACATACTTGGTATTTGTAAGCAGAAACATGCCGTTGTTTGTTTGTTTGGTATTTGAAAAGCAGAAACACAGCATTTGTTACACATTCTAATCAGTATATTTCCTAACTACGGTGCTACTTTAACCTATTAGACTTAGTATGTTGTTAAATTTGTCTGTTATGATCTGCCTAGACACATTTCGTATTTTTTGTGATTCTTTACTCTTCCCTGGACATTTATCTATGTACCCGCTTACTGTACCATTTCTTGTACCCACTCTCTGTGTTCTGATAATCATTCCATCACTCTCATATCCTCTACTGTCTCTCAGTTTGTCTCCATTTCTCCTAGAACTGTACTATTCACTTTCTGCTCACACTCTGTCTATTTTTTCTCTTCTGCAGTTTTCCCAGGCCATCCACAAGCCAAGGGATCGCACCTCCCACACCTTCGGTTCTGAAGTAAAGTTTCAGCAAAAGCTCAAATCAGCCCTATGAAATCTCAACTTTTATACACAAACCTTCCTTTACAATTAATCATCAGGTGAATATCATTGAATTGTTTTTAACAATTTTCTCTTACTTTGTGAATGTCATTGTAAGGTGAGCACAGCTACATTGATCTCCATTCAGCTTCCAACTTGAAGATCTTTAATCAAATTGGCCACTAGGTAGCAACATACTCTACTAATTGTATAAGATCTTTATTCCCTCTGTATATGAACAGGTGAGCTCCAGAGTCTAAGATTAAAACTATTCCAAAACAAAACTTTAGTTCAGTCCCAATTCCTTTAGCTCTACTCAACCTTAAAGAGCTTTCTAACAACATTTGCTTTCTGTAAGATTAAAAGCTGTAACACAGTGTATCAGTTCACCCTTTTGGCTCACTCCGCTCCCCTTCCCTGCCCCCAAATCTCACCCACCCCAGCATTTTGACCCTTATAGCCCCACAACCACTCCCACTCTAAACCACCTAATCATATTTCCCCTCCTATTCTCACTTCTCCCCACCCACTTCCTTCATTTCTCTCTTCCTATTTCCCAGTCTATACAAACAACTCACCCACACCTCTGTAGCCCCTTCCCACATACTACTCTTCTCACTAGTCCTGCCTTTATAAAATAACTATGCCTTACACGTATCCACCAATTCTTCTTACCTCCACTACACCTTACACACCTAAAACATCATCATGCCACTCAAGCATACAATCAGTCTCACAGTTATACTACTTCCCCTCTTCCTCTCCTGCCTTCACCACCTCACTCGTCTCCCTACCATACACCACTCCTCCCCTTTCACACCACCATTTCACACCATGTACAAGAGTCACCCCCCACTAATTTTATCTCTCCATACCTCTTCAGTCACCATGCAATTTTTCTCTTTCCTACTAAACGTATTACTTATAATAAAAACGTAGCCCCCTTCACACCCTACCTTAAGTACCACCTTGACTCTTGACAAGTGCTAAACTCTCCAGATTCCTTTTCTCCCACATTCATCAACTTATCTCTATTCTCCTCTCAGGTGACATTCAACCCAGCCCTGGGCCTTCTGTCAATCTCCCTTCCAACTCACCCTCATCACCCCCCAAATAAATCACTTCTCTTTGCAACATTAAGCATTCAAAGTTTATGTAACAAATTACCCAGCCTCCATGCCTGGCTTCTCCACAAGCACCCTAACATCCTAGCTATCAATGAAATATGGTTAAAACCTCATATTAAAGACCACAAAATTACCCCTCCCAACTATAATATCATAAGATATGACAGAACCCACAAGAAAGGTGGTGGATCAGCCCTACTGTTTTCTTCCTCCCTATCTGTAACTCCTTATACTAAACCAGTACCCTAATTTAGTACTGCTGATCTAACCCTGACCCTCTTAAATATAAATAAACACAAAAATATGTATTTCTTCTCTATACATTCCACCCGGAGACAATATACCTATTCTCTAGGAAATCCTCTCCTGGTTCTCATCTAACATTAGCAATGAAACTGTAATTCTTGGTGATGTTATATAAATTGGCCCACCATTCTATCCCCCTCTACCTCACACAATCTAAACCTCTATAACTTTACCCAGCTAATCAACTCACCTATTAGACCGTCTAAAGACAGCTCCTCTGGAACCACCCTGGACTAGATACTAGTCTCACACCCCCATACTGTCTCTGATAAGGGTACCCTACCTGATTCTCTTAGTGATCACCTCCCTGCCTTCTCTTATCGCTCACCTACCTCTTTACACCTGTCTCATAACTGTATTTCCACTCACTCTCTTAAAAACTTCAACCCTCAATCCTTCACTGACTCACTAAAACATACTAACTGGGCTCCTCTAAAAATCCCTCCCCTTGGATGATGCAGTGATTTACTTCAATACTGCTTTCATCAACCTGTTAAATAGCTTTGCTCCCATTAGAACTAAAAGAATTAAATACAATACAGCCCCCTGGTTAACCAAAGAGACTATAACCTTCATGCACCTCCAGGACAAAGCATGGAAAAACTACCAGAAACACAAATCTTCTTCCTCCGTAACTGACTATAAGCAACATTGAAACAAAGTCAAACAACATATAGCCTGTGACTGAAAATCCTATTACTCTTTACTCCAAAACAACCACAAAACTATCCCTAAAAAGTTCTGGAATAGCATCTCTACCCTCCTCCATCCTGGTAAACAAGTAAACCCATGCCCTGACCCTCACACCTCTGATCTCTCCTTAGCTACCTAATTTAACTTCCTTTTCATTGACTCTATAGCTAAACTCACTACATATTTTAAAACTAGTATACCTAGCCTGCAATCTCCTATCTCCCCTAATTCACCCTCCTCGAGCAACAAAACTTCCCAACTCCATCCTTTCACTCTCCAATCTTCAAATGTTCCTATTTCTACCATAAAAAACTACTACATAATTTGAAGCCATGTTCAAATGCCCTTGATGACCTTCCATCTAACTTCCTTAAGCTAACTGCCAACAACATAGCCTTCCCCATCTCCATCCTAATAAACCAGTCAATCCAAGAATCTTATGTACCAATACTCTGGAAGAAAGCCTTTATCATCCCCCTTCATAAAGGGGGAAACAATACTGAAATCTCTAACTTCTGGCCAATTGCCATTTTGTCCACTATCTCAAAAGTCTTAGAAAAATGCATTCATCTACAACTACTACCCTACCTACTTGATAACCATCTGCTTAACCCCACACAACACTGTTTCAGGCCTGGACACAGCACCACCACAGCTCTAATCTCCTTCTTCAAAACTGTCAGTTCTGCACGTGACTCCAGCAGTATTGTATCTACCCTCCTACTCGATTTGTCCAAGGCCTTGGATACAATTTCACACCGCCTCCTCTTGTCTAAACTCTCTCATCTTAACATATCCTCTATCAAATGGTTCTCCAGTTACCTCTCCAATAGGCAGCAATCGGTCAAGTGGAAAAACTGTACTGCCCCTTTCCTTGACACCTTCACAGGAGTACCACAGGGTCCATGTTAGGCCCTATTTAATATATTTATAAATGACGTCCACCAGTATATTCCTAATGTCAGGCTTGTCCAATATGCAGACAACTCTGTGATAATCTGCTCTGCTGAAACCCTCCCCATACTACAGAAACTAACCCAAGAAGCCTTCCTATCCACTGAGAACTGGATGTTAAAAAAATCCTCTACCACTAAATGCTTCAAAAACCAAAATTATGATATTCACCCCTCAAAGTATAGTAAAATTGACAACTCTTTCTCCATAAATAGCCAAAAACAGGATCTCTATAGAAATCGTATCCCATACAAAGCTACTAGGTGTCACTATTGATGAACAACTTAAATTTGACATTCATCTCCACACCAATATAAAGAAAACCAACCAAAAAATAAGCTTACTCTACTGTCACAACCACTTCCTTACTCCCTCAACCAAATATGTCCTTTCTACCACCTACCTCATACCCTCCCTCTTGTATGGTGCCCCCCTCCTTAGTAATCTCCAGTCTGGTCTAAAGACTAAACTAGCTTCGTGCTGTAACAAAATTTCAAATTTTGCTACTGGTGCCAAATCCTACACTCACCACTGTAATGCCCTTTGCAACCTAAATTGGCTTGAATTACCTCAACATCTCTCCTTCATCCAACCTTCTTATGCACATTAACTCATCTTTAAACTCTTTCTCTGCTCTTCCCTTGACTCCTTCCTCCAATTGCATCAACCTGATAGACTGCTCAGGTTAAACAATCAAAACCTGCTTGAAGTACACAAACCTGCTCGAACTCCAGGCAAATTCCTTTTGTCCTTCTCTCTATCCCGGCTCTGGAATTCCCTTCCTTCACAAATTCGTACCACCAACAACCACTCCACCTTCAAAACCTTGCTGCATTCCTACCTGTCTTCCAGCTGTCTTCCCTTTGGAAATGCTCCTGCTCCCACCCCTCCTGACTCTCCTCTACTTAACCATATCCTACTTATCTCTTTTCCTCTAATTTCTCATAACTCTGATCCCTCACCTCTACTTCTCCACACTCCACCTACTCTTTTTATCAATTTTCACAGCTCTGATCCCCACTGTCTAGATTCCTACCTAATTTTATATCTATGCTCCTTACTTCTTTCTTCTATACCTATATCTTCTCTCTACCTATTAGTTGTTAATTTCCCTCTTCTCTGTTTCTTGTTTCTTTTGTAATCTGACTTGTGAAGTTCACTTGTGTAGACTATGTAAATATATATACATATAGATAGTACCCTTGATTGCCCTCTAAAAACATTTTATACTATTATTTATTTTGTTAGTACATCTCTTATTTCATTGTATATTACAAATTTTATATACTTTGTAACATTTTGTTGGTGTGTTTGTCTAATAACCTTAATGGAGCCTTTCTCCGCAGGACTCCATTGAAAATGGGCTCCTTCGACTATCCTGGTAAACAAACTGTAAAATAAATAAAATGTATTTTTTTCTGGGGCACTACATTGGCTGGCATTGATGTCACACGCAGTTTGCTTCTCTGATTTGGTTCCCAACTTAGGTGCTTTCTGTGTGGAGTCTACATGTCCTCCCAGTGTCTAAGTTGAACTTTGTCAGGGACTCTAGTTTACTCCCATTATCCAAATGTATGCTTCAGGTGGGTGAGATGTGTGCATTTGAGTAAATTCCTGCAATGGACTGCTATCCACTTCAGAACTGATTCTTTGCCTTATGTTCATTGGTTGCCATGCTAGGCATGAATGATTGAGTGAGTGCTTTTTGGATGAGTCTGTCTAAGAGGGAATGCCACAGGATTCTGCTTTTAATTTTAATCTGAACTATCATCTACAAAATAACGATAGTGGCTAGGTATATAAAATGTCTGTACAGCAATGTACTTGCTCACAAAATTTGTATAGTAGCAGAATGTTTGATGGATTACCATGTAGCTAATAATTTGTATTTCACAGAAATGTGTGTTGTTTGAATAGAGGTATTTGCAGGATAATATCCCTTTACCCAAGGTGCAGTGACCTCAGAGTTGATTATGTTGGGGGAATACAGAAGCAAAAGTGCGTCCAATACTGGATTGTGGGGAAATTTGCCATCATCAGCACCAAAAGAAGAAAAAGATTCAAATTTCATTTCATTCAAAGGTCATAATACAGACCAGCCCAATGATGCAGAGTTACAATAGCTATCTGCGCCACTGATGATCTGAGCTTGGGAATGGACTCATGACATAAGGAGGGATGGCTGTGGGGTATAGGATAAAGTGGCCAATGGCCCACTCTCCTATCCCAGGGTGAAGGAGGAGGAGGGGAAAGCCCATGCCTGTGCAACCTCTGGAGGAAACCAGGAGCTTTGCAGGACACCCCAATATGACACATGGGGCCAGTGACAATCCCCTGATGATACTGCACTAGGCATCTCTACAGCTAGGGACATTGACCAGTCATCACAAGAGTAATGGTTCCCAGGATTCATTCTTCATGCTCATTGTTTCCCAGTGGATCCTTTGCTCCATGGCCTTAGGAATGAGTACTGTTGAGGTTGATTTCCCGAAGAGCCAGGGGCCCACCCAGGGAAGGTTCACATCCAGGGCACATGGCAGGGAGTCACAGGAGGATCCAGGGTTGAGAGAACATGGAAGCCAGAGATTTAGTTTAAGATAAAAAATAAATAAATATATATATATATATATATATATATATATATATATATATATATATATATATATATATATATATATATATATATCTACACACACACACACACACACACACACACACACATACACACACACACACACACACACACACACACACACGCACACACACACCTATATTTCTACACTGTGAAGAAAATTTGTGACTGTTACAAGTCTGGATGTCATTTCATATTGCAGGAATTAGATTTTTTTATGTCTTCTTCTTCCCACTAAAATGTGCCATATAGCTTTTTTTAATCAAGCTGTCTATAGAAAGATTTTAAAATCCCTTCCTTTTATTCTAAACTATATTTTTTGTACTTTTTGTCCATGCCATCTTTTGATCATCAGCTCCCCTGCTTGTCAATTGGGCCATTTGTTTCTCATCACATGAGCAAGGCTCGAATGGGAAGGACCATCATTCAGACACACCCATGGGGAGTGAGTTTTTTTCTTTATAGCCCTATTTTCTCTCATGCATGCCAAGTTAACCAGAATAGAGGGGCTGGTGCAATAGGATGTCTATGCTGGTTGTCCTTCACTTCTACATAAGACATTGCCAGTAAGCAACCTCCATCTTCTAAGCACAGGAAGTGGTTTCCCTGGTCTCCACCTGGGAAATCACAGTTTCTCATGTGCTTTCTGAGTACTCATAACCCTTCCCTGTCTGGCTTCTCCTGTGCCAGGACTGATAATCAAGCCTTGGTCACCTGTGTCACCATTAGTACGCCATCCTTCTGTGGCACACAGCCAGTCATCTAAATTATGATTTTTGTGTTACCTTTGTTGGCATGAAGATGCTTAGTACCTTAGCAGACAGTACAATTGTTTGTCTTGCTAGAAAGTTCAGAAAGATGTGGATTATATCCCCCACACTGTGTGCTTGGATTAATTTTCCACTACTAACATTATACTGCAGCTTACGAAAGGTGATACACTCATGAGGTAGAGTCCTTCAAACAAGATGTTAAACCAAATTCCCTTCTGCAGAGTTAGTGGTAACTCAGAAAGATATAAATGATTCCACAGCAGTTATCAAAAAGAGTCAGGAATCTTCCTATTGTCATGGCCAGATTTACCATATTCAGTGTGAATACCACCTCTGCTGTCCATGAAGACAGATCATACCTAGTTGGACAAATCCAGTCAATAAAAACAAATAAATAAATGGTATAGAAGAGTGGTAGTCCTACTTGGCAATGTAGCTATGAAGGCTGCCAGCCTAGCCAGATAGAATTCTGCAGATAATTCTATCATTTGTAAATATGAATATAACCTACAGGCTTGTTGTCTTAAATGTAAAGAAATACTGTTACATGTGGAACTGGAAATAAATGTGACAACAGTGCATTCTACGGACCAAAGTAAAGCCTGTGGTGAGCCTTTAAAGTGGACAGTGGTGCCGAAAAGTCTAGATGAAGAAATTCTTTCTATTGTTTTAACCAAGAGTTAAATTGCTAGATTTAAACATGCAAATGTATTTTTATTGCTCTGTTCCTAACCAGCTGCAAGATAACAAAAGGGAGATGTTAAGAATGTAAATGTAGTTAATGTGTAGCCTGGAAAGACCAGAAGAGTGTAAAAAGATGATGTAATGTTTATCAGAACTGCATTAGCAATTTAAACAGAGAGAATCAGAAGGCATTAAGCATTTTTTGTCTTCTTCATCCAACTCATCAGCACTGCCTGTTGTCTTATGTAAGTTATCTTAGACTTATGTTTTCATTTAGATTAGCTAGGAACTATAAAGATTAGACTAAGTATTTTTCTGTGATGTCAGAACTGTACTACTGAATTATTTTAAGTATGTCTGTGTGATCTCTGAACTCTTGACTAGCACTGACTGTGTAGTAGAAAGTATTGTCTTGTGGTTTTAATTATTTATTATTAAATATTTTAAAACCTTTTAAATGTGGCTGGATTTCTGTACAGATAATTTAAGCTCTAGAGTACATTGCATATTTATAGAGTTTACAGTCCATGTCACTCTAAATAAGCCAAGACTGATTACTCACACTTACCAATTGAATAATAATATTGCACAGTAATAATTGGACTCCCTTTTAAGGGCCTTTGAGTAGTTGATAAATATTAGCTGGGTGGTGGCAAGTGGTACTACCGTATAGTCTGGTTAAAAGGGGCACAGCTGGATAACCTGTGCCAGCCTTCCCCAGGAGTGTCTTTGTGCTTGTATAAACTTATCTCAAAGTGTGTGTGTCAGTTACTTGGGCAGGGACACGAAGCACTGGTTGGACAGAGAGGGTGCTGGAGATTTTAGCTTGCCCAGCTAGGCTGAGATCTGGAACCTAGAGCTATGCCAGAGGGGAGTCTTACTGGGGACCTGGGGAGCAAGGGAGCAATCAGCCCCGGACTGACTGTAATCTCTGTGTAAGTCTTAAGGGAAACTGCACTTTACTGTGTATATTTGTTATCCTTTCCTCATATATGAGATGTCCTCTCTGTTGTTAGTGGTGAGGATTGAGGCTCCTTGATTGCTGGGCCAGGGCACGGGCATCACATATTAATTGGTGGCAGTGGTTGGGATATCCTCACATTAAATGTTTGACAGCGGTGGGATATCCACACCATATATTAATTAGTTGGCAAATATTAATTGGCGTGTAGTGGTGTGGTTAGAGTGAATCCTGTAGCTTCTGTACAGTGAGCTTTAACAAATTTAAACAGAGCTGGCACAACAATTCCCTGATTCTAAAACACCCACGCAGTGAATACTCATAGAGTTCAGATCACAATTTTTTATTTCTTTTGTTAGCTTAGTTAGTCAGGGTGAGCAGGCAGCATGTCAGCAGAGGAGTATGGAAAGCTGACAAGGAGCCAGCTGGCAGAGATGTGCCAGGCTAGGGGACTGGTTCATGGAAACCTGACTACTGCAGACCTGATTGCAGCCTTGGTTACTGCTGCATCAGTAAACAGCAACCAGGAGGACAATCAGACTGGCAGTGGAGATATAATTCCCTTGGAAAATGGACAGCTCAACCTTTCTGCAGTGGACTTAAAAATCCAGCTGGAGCTAAAAAGCCTTGAGTTGGAGGCCAGGTGTTTGGAAATAGAAGCAGCTGAGAGACTGAGGAGTCTACAGGCTGAGGAGAATGAGAAATTGTTACGTCTGGAAGCTGAGGAAAAGAAAAGACAGAGGCAGCATGAGAAGGAGATGCTGACTCTTCACCAGAGTCATGGAGGTAATGCGGAAGGGAGTAACTGGACCCCAGAAGCACAAAAGGTCAGTAAATTTCTTACTGTCCAAATCACTCTAAATAAGCCTTGACTGATTAGTCACATTTACCAACTGGATAATAATATTGCACATTAATAATTGGACACCCTTTTAAGGACATTTGAGTAGCTGATAAATATTAGCTGGGTGGTGGCAAGTGGTACTACTGTATAGTCTGGGTAAAAGGGGCACCGCTGGAGGACCTGTGCCAGCCTTCCACAGGAGTGTCTGTGTGGTTTTATAAACTTATCTCAAAGTGTGTGTGTCAGCTACTTGGGCAGGGACACGAAGCACTGGTTGGACAGAAAGGGTGCTGGAGATTTTAGCTTGCCCAGCTAGGCTGAGATCTGGACCCTATAGCTGTGCC
Organism: Protopterus annectens; assembly: GCF_019279795.1. NCBI lineage: Eukaryota > Metazoa > Chordata > Ceratodontiformes > Protopteridae > Protopterus > Protopterus annectens. The sequence goes on from NC_056731.1 coordinate 1,608,952,974, forward strand.
AGTGGGGAGTCTTATTGGGGACCTGGGGAGCAAGGGAGTGACCAGCCCCGGACTGACTGTGATCTCTGTGTGTTGTAAGGGAAATTGCACTTTACTCTGTGTATTTGTTATCCTTTCCTCTGGTGTTAGTGGTGAGGATTGAGGCTCCTTGATTGCTGGGCCAGGGCATGGGTATCACAGTAGCATTATAGCGTCTGTTGCTCATGACGACCTTGTATGGTCAGAGAACTGAATACATAATCCCAATGTATGTTAGGGATAGGCTTCTTACATCCTTCACTGCAGCTACAAGACCACTACATTTCAAGTTCTATTAACTAAACTTCCTTTTGCTTTTAGAATTGTGTTTCCTTTTTCCTGAAAGACAACTGTAAATCTTTACTATATTATTTTTTCTCGTTATTACTTTCCTCACAGTCAAAAATGATTATTTGGTTTGGCCATGCAGTAGGCACGCACAAATGTATACAGAAAGGGCACTATGTTTCAAAGGTACATTGATGCATATAAAGCTCTGTATGATGAAAGTCTTACACAACCCAAATGAAAGGATTTTGTAGAAAATTAATAGCACTTTCCTTAATGAGAATTGAACTGAACATAAATGAGCCAAGAAAAAGAAATTGTGGCAATTAAGAGGAAATGCATGCAAAGATGGTGGTAAATCCAGAAAAGATTATTTATACTTCTAAATCTGTATGCAATAAAAAAATCCCACTGACCATGGTAAAGACATTTTGTATAGAGTTAGTTTTGTAATTTGTTTAAAAGGGAAGTAAAGTCAGGGAAGAGTTTAGAAAAATGACTGAGACCATTTTGGATAATGATTGAGAACATTGCAGCTGATGAGACAAGTACAAAAATCTGAAATATTACCAGAATTCCAGATTTGAAATGGAATAATAATGCAAATGTAAGTAGGGTGCCTGGGGGATGGACAGTGTAGAGTGATTAATGAATTGTTAATATTTCAGTGCATGTTCTTTCTTTAGAGGATCAAAGTACTTTAAACATGGCTTTAGTTTTTTAAACCAAGAAATATCTTTATCTTTATCACCTATGACACAGGCAATCATATATTTGTATAAATGAAAACAAACTATATCGATATATTTCCAGTTGCAAACATTATACATGACATATAATCTTCTATATAATCACTGTCAATCAAACATTACATAATTCTTTCAATTCCTGCCTTCCCTTAAACCTCATTCCTCCTCCAAAGCATTATTCTACATGTATTGTTCTAACAATTCCCTTTTTTTCTCTGTAATTTGTTCCTACACTTTTCTAAAGATACCAAACACTCTTGGTGAGTGACAGTAAACCTTCACACTCAAACTTAAAAAACTGACACTGGCATCAGGAAACTACAGGTTTAAATAAATAAATGTTATTAAAAGAATAGGTTTAGCACTTTCATCCACTATAATTAACATGGACTTCGTCAGAACCAATTGCAATACACTGACTGCCCTGAATTTAAACACCCAATGAAACTACTTCATGCAGCAGTTGTCTTAAAGGCATACATCGTATTATCAATAACTCATTATATGGTATGTTTAAACCAAAAATAAATACCATAAAAATATATATCTCATCTGAAACCTTATTGTAAATATGAAGTACGCACAAAAATACCATAAATTTACCGAACTACAATAAATAAATAATTAATAACATGTACACTATTTGTGCCATGCAATATTCTATTGAGAAATATGTATGTATGTATATATATATATATAGAGAGAGAGAGAGAGAGTGTGTTACCATCACTTTACATATAATTCTATAATAAATAATAACAACTCTTGTAAAAACATCTACTTACAATCCTTACAATGAAAGTTAAAAACACAACTTTTGGGACACTTGATCTAATAGTACATTCTACAGGTCCATAGCTCTAAGTTTGAGAATGCTTGTGATAGAAGCATTCTTGTTTAGACCTGGAGGCCCTGCAAATTTAAACAGAGCTGCCACAACAATTTCCTGATTCTGAAATAATTTCCCAAGGGCCATCCCTAGGATTGGGTGAGACCTACTCCAACACACCAAACTTAAATGATTTGTAGCCTGCCCATGCAATTTTGTGTTTATACAGTGCATTGTTCACATTCATTCTACAAATGTCATAGTTGTGTCCATAAATCCAGATATTTAGAGACCTGTCAGTCTTACCAATATAGAATTCTCCACAGGGGTCACATATAGTGATATACATGACACCTGTGGAGAGGCAGCTTCAAGAGTCAGCTAGTCTGACCATACACAACTCACACAATATAACAGACTCTTCCTCCAAAATGAAAAGCCAGTGATTACACCTGCCACATTTTGTCATGCCCCTCACAGACATAGAACTCCATAAAATATGATTTTCAAAAACACTCTTTACATTTTTATACCTCTTATGGCAAACACTGGACCATCACACATAACTACTGAAATACACTTATCAGTGTTAAAAAAAATCCAGTATTTCCAAATAATTTTTCTAACTTTGTTATTTAAAGGGTGATGGCCTAAAACAATACTTTTGGTAAAGCTGGATGATGAAGGTGACTTCTCTAACACAGATGCCTGACCTAAGATAGGGATAAATCCTTCATGCCTTAACTTAATCACCTCATCTCTAATATCACAAACAAATTATTTGGGGTAACTCTGTCTTGAAACATATTTGCGTATTTCTGACATTCATGCTCAAAGACAACTTCACCCATAATCTCCATAGAGATTCTGACAAATCGTCCTTTTACCAAGGATTTCTTTGGAGCAACGGATGGCTACTCTGAAAATAAAAATAAGATTTCAAAAAAGTGGGTTTTCTGTAAATATTAGATTTAAATTGACCATCTTCTTTGTAAATCAAAACATCCAGGTAGTTGCAAAGATTCTCAAAGACAGTATGTGTAAACTTAAAATAAGTAGTAGTGGAATTAATATAATCAATAAATTCCTCTAGCTTGGAATGTGAATCATTCCATGTGATAAAAATGTCAGCAAGAAATCTCATATACAGTAACTAACTATGCTTAAAATGAGAATTTAGTACACAATTTTCATCCCATACCAAAATTGCAATATTGGCATAAAGGGGAGTGCAAACAGCGTCTATTGCCACTCCTTGTAACTGCTTGTAATATTTCCTGTCAAAGGATACAAAATTGCTATCAAGCACACATTTCATAAGATTCACCAAAATTGTGTATTCCTGTATGGAAATAGAAGAACATCTAAGTAAGGCCTCTGAAAACCTCTCAAGGCCCTCGGCCAAAGGGATACACCCAAATAAATCAGTTACATCAATGCTCATATACAAATGATTTTAGCTTTCGGTCAATGTAAACTGCCAAAGGGTATGTCGGAAGAAATTTCTAGCTTCCCTAATAACTCCTGGCTAATTTCCACTACCTATTCCTTAATTCTTATCTGTTTATTCCTATCTGTTTAACAGATAGATGGGGAAGCACCGGTGTCTCATTTTTATTTAATTACCCTGCATTTTTATTTTAGTTATTACTGGTGCATGATCTGAAATAGCTATCAAACATGTTTCAAAACTTTCAATTAAATGCACATGTTCCTGTGAAATATAATTTCTGTCTAGCCTAACCCAGTTTTTGTACCTTGGAGAATAATATGAAAATTGTCTCTGAGCTCCTATTACTGAATCTACTCTTCAATACCAAATATTTTCATAAGTGTTTTCAAAAATCTACCCTGTTTTGTTATATTTTCAATTCCAGGCTCCCGCAGATACATCCTCATTGTTGCAAATCATATTCTTGTCTCCACCTTTAAGTAATATTCCTTGCTGAGAGCTGATTATTTCTCCCAGAATTTTCTTTGCCTCCATTTTAGTAGTTTAAGGTGGAATATAAATTCATGCCAGTGTAATCCTCCTCCCCTTGCCAATAGCCCCTTATGACTACATATCTACCATTATTAAGTTTTTTTTCCTCTTGTATCACTATTGGAACTCATCTAGCAATTAATATAACTTTTTCACTTTTGCTTTGGCCCAGATATTCCACTGAATAACCATATTCAAATCTTTTTTTTTATCAAATTCACATGCTCATTTGTTTCCAAATAGCTGTTTGTATTCTGCATTTCTTATTATAGTTCACTACTGTTTCTTTTTGTATATACCTGTGAGACCATTCACATTCAAATATAATATGGAAAGTGTTGCCATTATGATAAGAAGTTACTATTCACACATTACGTATAACAACTTTTTTTTAAATGTCTGGTTTCAACTTTTGTGTTGCACGCATACACTAATTTTTGGCAGGTTGATCTTTTATACAGCTTTTTCCTATCTTATCCTTTTGAACCTATGTCACATCTTACAACAAAAGAATAAACACAGCCAGAACACCCTTATAACCCTCCTAATAGAAACATTTGTCTAAGAATGATGATTACATTAAGACGCATGGTGCAGTCTGTGCTTCTGCTTACACTAAATGCTGTCTGGTTTTGTCTTATCTTTATTGCTCCCCAATATGTGGAAAACAACTTGAATGCTTTCAGAAAACATTGTATTTTAGCCATTAAAAGAAAAAAAGCATTCTGTTTTTATTGTTGCTTTATCAGATTGTCCCTGTAGCAGTCTGAGAACTAGACACACAGTTTGTCTTCAGCTACAGGCTTCTCGTTGCATTGTGAAAATGTATTTGCTAAAGGAAAACTTTTCATTCTATTCAGTGTTCTTTTATTTATTTGCCTCCACTTAAAAAGTGTTGCTAGATCAAGCCAAGGCCCTTAAACCAGTCATTCCCCCTATGCAAAATTAAGAAAAAGCATATCGATTTTACATATATTATGCTATGTATACTTTTGCAAACTGTCTCTCACCTCAACAACCTAAGATTACAGCCTATTATCTTAAACATGCTTTTGTTCAGGCTTTCTTCCCTTTTTACATTGCAGTAGCTACATTTCTTAAAACTAATCAAGAAGAAAGAAAGAAGGAAAGAGGGCATCAGTTTAATTTAGTATCCCTGTAACACACAAAATAGCTGAAAATGCTTTACTATATAACATGCCATATATGTCATGTTTTATAAAAACACTGTTAAGAACAACAATTGTTACCTCTTCCATTCCTGTTCCCTTCTTAATGTTCTTCCAGACTTTACTGAAATGAAGTAGAGCATGTGCTCTGGAGTCCCCTACAAGTTTAACAAAGTCAAAAAGTCCAATATTTCCAGTATCTCTTGTTCCACCATATTTCACAAATATGATTGATGCTTTGTAATCCCACATTTATTCATTAATTTATGAGCTGCTGGTTTTCTTCCTGTTGATTTCCATCTCTCAACTCGATTATTTGGTTCATTTCCAGTGCACTTCTGGTTCTTCTAGTCAACTCATGTGCTTTTCTCTGTCTCTCAAACATTTTCCTTTGGAACATTGCAAATGGTTTCACTGGCATAGTCTCTCTATGAGCTTTATTATCAGATGAATAAGAAGCAGAGTCATCTTCTGTTTAATAGCTCAGTTTTTGTTGGACTGACTTTTGTATTTCCTCCTTAGCATGTTCTGCATCAAAACATGAATTTGACCCTCCAGGGAAAAAGTATTCTGAAGATAACTGGATACAGCAGCTTGAATTTCACACCTGGCTCTTGACATTCCCTGATTACTAGAGTAAATTTGTTTTTCTTAAGTTTGTTGTCCAGTAAATAATAATTTTCCACAAACAGTCTGCTCTCTCCAACCTTTAGTAGCTTGTCCTTCTGCCACAGTTTTGTCAGAATCAACTCTTTCTGCTGGTAGGATTGTACCCTTACTATTAGAGGTCTTGGCTTCTTTCTCATGGCCAGGTTTGGAGCATATACACAATGTGCCCTTTCAATTAACAACTTCTGTTGTGGAATACCAGTCCACTTGCATATTTGTGATTTCATACAGTCTGTTCCTTCCAGTTTCTCTGGTACAGCAGAAAATGTCATATTTTCCCTCTGTGCTCTCTCCTTTAATTCTATTATTTTTGAAACATCTGTTCTTGAGCAGTCTCATACTCAGCCAGACTTTTCTTCATTTGGACCTCTAATTTTTGTAGTTTATTCAGCTTTCTGAATATCTGTTTAAAGATTCTTCCATTTTCTCCAGCCGTTTTTGTTTGAGTTGATATACGCCTTCTGTGTTCCATTTATTTTAATCAGCTTTGAGCACATTTGACTTCTTTTTTTCCTCTAGGTTACTGAAAGTCATGTCTTGCACCAAAGCTGGAGCTTGAACTGCTTTTTGCTGAACAAGTGCAGGATTCATCCCAGCTACTATTTTCTTCTAACTGTTTGTGGTTGATTTTTGTTCACATTCTCTAAATTTCTTCTTTGAGGGCATCCAGGCAATGCACCTTATTAGCCAGTAACTGAAATTTACCCAAAAAAGCCAAATTCATTGGCTCTCTTTTTTGAGTTTGTGTTTTCACACTGGGAGAGCTGAAATTAAGCTGTTGCTCAGTGTGCATACATCTTGAAATGACCATGGCTTTAGATTTTTCAATGATTTTATTTCACATGAGCCCATTTAATTGATAGTCTGCATAAAACACTTGCATAGAAAGACATCAGTGCAATAACTGCTGGCTATGTGTCTGTTCAGAACAAAGTCCATCCAGACTGAGATTTTTAAAGCCAGTTGATGCTTAGGTTAAGACCCATCACCCAACATGTTTAAACAGTGGTGCATATACCATAACAGTTCCTTATCTGACCACATCTGATTTCAAGAGCCAGTAAACACAGTAAGGATAGAAACTGTCAAGGGAGGTCTAAGTAGTAATTAAATGCAACAGTAAAAACTTTAAAACTAATCTCACTGATTGTCATCCATTGCTGAATAAGAAAATAACAATTGGGTGCCACTGAGGGTATCTTCGAAATTACTCTTCCAGGATCAATGCCAGTAATCAGGCATTTGTATGTCCATGTGTGTATGTGTGTGTGTGTGGGGGGGGGGGTCAGCACTAAGATACATAGCAAAAGAGCAATACCAGTCCAGTCTAGTACATCTTATTACAGTATATACTTTGGCTAAGCTGACTGCAGTGCAATTTATCCTAGGAGCCCATTTGTTTAACATTTTTTCCTTTAATTGTGTGGTCCCCAGGGAAGTCTCAAAAATGTTTAATTTATTGATGATCGAGTATAGGTCCAAAAGCAGTGGGAACCATGGTGTTAGGTACTGTGCAATACAGACATTTGTAAGAGTGATGTTATTATTCACTTGATCAAATATATCAGAAAATTAAACTTTCTGAATGAGAATGAAATAACCTGCTGTTGTTTGTAATAGGTTCATAGGTTCATACTAGGCTATCTGCCCTAGGGCATTTATAAGCCTAGCCAGAATGTGTTTGGCTTTCGCCACCCATTTTAAATTTATTTTGCTATGCCCTTTTTCGAGGTTAGTATACTATGCCTCTATCTAACAGTGACACAGAAGTGATACCGGGTAAACCTCGATCTCCCATCCACTCATCAAGATTCCTCTTGAAGAGAGTCAATGAGGGACTCTGCCTAACCTGGACTGGGATTTTATTCCAGAGTGAAGGGAGCCTCTGGGTTATGAATCTGTCCCTCCAGCATGTCCTATTTATTTCACTGCTGAGGTTCAAGTCTCTCGAGCACGTAGCTCAATGAGATTTGGATTTTCTGAGGTGCAGCATGTCCATTAATTCCGGGTTGGACATGGCTTTATACGTCAGGCACAGATCTCCTCTGAACAGGTGGTATGCCACTGAGTAGAGCTGGAGTTTCTTTAACCGGGCAGCATATGGCATCTGTTTGAGCCCTTTGATCCTCTTGGTGAGGTACTTTTGGGGTCTTTCCAGTTGCTGCAGGTGTCTGGTAAGGTACATCCCAAAGGGGCATTGTACTCAATTATGGGCCTGATGAGGGATGAGTAAAGAGGCACGATGACCTCCCCTGATCTAGATGTGAATCCCTTCATGATTAGGTGGGCTATATAAAATGTTTTTCTAACCACTTTGGCCACGTGGTTGTCAAATGAGAGATTGCTATCAACTTGGGTCCCCAGGTCCCTAATTACTTCTTCTGTACTTAATGGATTTCCACCTATGTGGTAATTTGTGGGCACTTTGTTTTTGCCAAAGGGGATGACTATACACTTTTGGCATTTAGCTTGAGGCCATGGCTCTGGCACCAGTTGTCTGTTTCTATGAGGCCCTTTTGGAGGATGCTTGTGTCGGCTGGAGAGTCGATTATGGCACCCAGTTTGCAGTCATCTGCGAACTTGGTCAGCCACAGTCCTTCCGTGTTGGCCTGTACCTCCGAAAATATATACCGAACAAGAGAGGTCCCAGGACTGAGCCTTGTGGGACACCACTTGTAACTGGTTTGGAGTCTGACATGGCTCCAGCAATTCTAACCATGTGGGTTCTGTCCTTGAGCCAGTTTGCAATCCATCTAGTGACATAGGGGTTTATATTTAAGCTGGTGAGCTTATCTATAATGCCGGTATTGTATCAAAGGCTTTGCGAGGTCCAGGTAGGCTGTGTGGACCACCTTCCCTCGTCAATGGCCTTGGTGACTGTTTCAAAGAAATCAACCAGGTTTAAGAGGCAGGATCTGCCCTTAACAAAGCCGAACTGGGTAGGATCCAGTGTTTGTAGGTCCCCAATATCTTTATTTATGAGGTCCATGATGATCCTTTCCATAGCTTTGCAGACCAAGCTAGTCAGGCTTATGGGGCGATAGTTTCCAGGATCCGTTGAGGCACCACCTTTATGGAGAGGGACCACTGTTGCTGTACGCCACTCTTTGGGCACAAATGGTACTAAACAATATATAAACCCCAAACATTAACTGCTTGCTCATGAATTTCTGCTTTTAAAACTAGTACACAGTTTCATGTTTTTGTATAGGAGATTGTCATTGTATCATTAGTTCAAAACAGGTCTTCAATGTATCAAGGACTCATAATTCTTAGATATTTGAAGGAAATGTAAAAGTGGCTAGAAATCATCTTTAGTAGTCTATGATGTGCATTCATTATGCGTAAGCATCCATCGTGTCAATGGAGAAGAGGCATTATATATCCATTTAACAAAATGTTCTCATCATTCTAATTATTATTTTAGAAATAAACCCTAATATTTGACGTTTTACAAAATATTTATTGATTATTGTTTATATAAGCAGGAACATAGATTTTGAAAAGTTCAAGATTGAGATACATAACACTAGTATTTCTTTTTTTTTTTTTTTTTACTGGAGATCAGATTTCCATGAGGGTACATTATTTGAATGTGAAGATGACTTTGATTGTGTCTTTGTCTGATAATTCTTTGCCCTCGAGAGTTTCAGAACATCAACATATGTTAACATTTGCTTGCATGTCATAATTGCCATCCTATGTTTACGAAGAAGAATGTTATTTAAAAAAAAACAATGTATTAGGCTTTTAGGATAACATCTGATACAGAGACCTTTGTAAAAGAAAGGGATTTGTTATATGATCTGTTTATAGAAAGGGGATACAATAAAAATCTGGTTACAGAATTATCAAATTAGGTTATTTTCATGGAATGCATGTGTTAAGCCCATACCAAAAACTTGTGACAACTTCAAAGCAGTGGAGACATGTGGTGGAATATTTAAATGCACTTTTGCTAATCCGTCATCGGTGGATTGTGATGAAGTTAAAAATTATTGAGGAACAACTAGAAAATAGCCCTTGACAATAACGAATTATTACAAATCTTGACAATACACCATTCTTTACTGGTAAAAATGAGGTCAGTGAAAAACAGTTCCATGAGACATGGTCATTAATATAAAAAAGATAGGTTACAAACAAATAAAAGAGAACATATACACCAGTAACAGTTGTTCTATTTGTAAAAATACTAGTAATAGCCCTAATGTATAGTTGTCTCATATTGGAACATCTATTGGAGCCCCTGGTCACTTTAATTGTAGCACAAATGGAGTTATGTATATTGCCACATGTTTAGCTTGTGGCAGTTTCTGTCAGGAAGACCAGCAGGAAAATCTACAAAGATATATTAACAAGTTCTATGCTATTAAGAATAGGAAAAAAGGTAATGCACTATAGAAACACTGCAGATCATGTCAAAATTTCAAAAAATTGTGTTTGATATTGCAGACTAAGTGACAATGGGCAACAGATGTGAAGACAAATGGTTGACTGAAACAAAAAGGGAATTCCAGTAGCAACTTAAACTATGGGATGCTATACTACCTATTTTAGCTGAGCATAGCAGTTTGGCTAGCATTTTTAAATTTAAATCTCTATACTAAGTTAATGTTACTGTGCTGCCTGCTTAAACTTCTGATTGTCTAATATTTTCTCTATTATAAAACAGTGATTCTGATTTCAGCAGTTTGACTGTAGTTATTTGTTTCTATTTAGGCCACTAGATGGCTGCAAAAGACCAGGAACAGCATTGTTCTTGACTACTTTCATCACATGTTCAGTTTTTTATTAATATTGTATTTTAATTGATGTAAGCGATCACCAGAACTTTTAGATTTAATTGTTTAAGGAATTTCTTATACTGTTCTCTAAAATAATTACAAAATGCAATAAAGCAAGTAAAGACTATTCATTACACTGTCTCCCATCACAATGCCAGTCTGAACAAAGGAATGCATTCACTTAGTTAACTTTTTACTACTAATTGACTGGGCATCTGCAATCAAATTTATCTCTCATATCCTTATACTTTGACTCCTGTTTTCAGATCTGAACCATCAACAGTGAGTGAACAAAAACTAACAGGTGGATTATAGCTCTGGTCGATCTACTGAAGATGAGCTGGAATTGATATCCCATTTCACACTAGTCTGCTCCTTCTTTGTTTTTAAGAAAAACAGCAGACTGCAAGAGCAAACAACAAATTTTTTTGTGAAGTTAAGCACCACCAGTCTGTCTGTGTCTTTCGGCTTTTCCTGGTTAGGGGTCGCCACAGCGGAACTCCGGTCCGCTAATGACTGGTAGTTGATTTTTACGTACCGAGTTACCAGCTCTGATGCACAACCTTCAACGAAGGTACGCCCATTCACGCATGTCTCCACGCAGAAGACGCTCTAGCTGAAAATCGAACCGGACAGCGTCTTACTGTGGGGCGACAATGCTACCGCAGCACCAGTATTTTTGTAAAAAGAATGTTGTAAGCTGGTTTGCTTAAGCAATGGTGCATTTGCTGAAATTCTTTTGGTTGCACTACAACTCCTTGCATGTAATAGAGCCATTTCTAGGGACACTATGTCCTCACCAAGGTAACAGATCACTGCAATTTACAACCTCATGGACTTGAAAAAAGTCTGTGAAGTAAAAAAAAACATGGCCATTGTCCTTAGTAGGATCTGATTATCATTTCTTGTAGTTTCTGATTCCATTCTGATTATCGTACCAGCAACTAACTCAGAAATGGGGCATTTTAGTTATAAGAACAGTACTTGCCCCTGTATAGTGTCGCTTTCAAAGTAACTGTGGTTTGGGAGGTTCTCACAGTACTAAGTAAGGATAATGAATGAGATAATGACATTTCTATTGCCTATCACTCTTGTATATAAGGAGGTGACTTGCAAACAACAAACACTAGAAAGTGAGTTCTTCATTCTTATTACAGAAAGGTATAAGCTGGGGCTTAGCTTTTTTGGAGGTTGACAGCAACCTTGCAGCCTTTTTTTTTTTTTTTGTAGTGTACCTGCTGGAAATACTACAAAGCTGGAATCTGGGCATAGGTAAGGCCTATAGCCGAGGACTTTCTAAACACAGCCTATTTGCTGAAAGACCTATTCAAGACTGTGTATGTATTTGAGGGAACTTCAAGATACTGTTCAATTTATTTGAACTAAAAATGAAGGAAACTTCTATTTTTGTTTTTTTCCTGTGAATTTACAGGAAAAATAATTTTACATGACTGGTACCTCCAGTATTTCCTTGCACTTTTAATAGTACCGTCACCCATCATTTATCTAAACAGTAGTAATGGTGCTATGGGAGGGGTTTTTCTAAGGCAATGTGTTGGACTGGATAAGGGTTAAAGTTAGGGTTCAGGTTTGCACGTATTAGTAAGTTGGAGTAAGTGGTCTTCGGGAGGGGGTCCATGTAATATTAAGCTGGACCTTGCTTGCTTTATTGTGTTCCATAACTATTTAGGGGGTAATCCAATAAATTCCTTAAATAATTAAATCTGACATTTCTGGTGATTGTTTAAAGCAATTAAAATACAACATTAATTAAAAATGAACATTAATTATGAAAATATTCAAGAACAATTCTAGTCCTGGTCTTTTGCTGCCATCTATTGACCAAAATAAGAAAAATTTCTAGTAGTTTAACACAATGCTGAAATCAGAATGACTGTTTTATAGGCAAGACAGATCAAACACACAACAAACAAAAACGCAGACATATAAAACTAAATCTAAATCCTTCCTTAACCCACAAACAGTCTCACTCCTAACACCTGTTTTCTGTGTCAGCAAAAATGTGCTACACAAAATGAACATTTGGCAAAACAATCTGTTGGTAGTCTAATGCTGCACTTCACATTTTTTGAGAAAATGAACTGTCCACTCCTTACTAGCAGATCATGGCAATTCCTTACACACACACACACGTATGCATTAATATATATATATATATATATAGAGAGAGAGAGAGAGAGTTTGGTGAGATTAATCCCCAAGTGGATTAACAGTCTTTTCAAACTAGACAGAAGAAAAGATATTAGAGTGAAACTGATCTACGGGCCTTGACTTAGTGAGACACTACAGAAGCTGACCATGATGGCACAACAGAAGTGTGAATGCAGGATGTGGTGTTACATGTTAATAACTTGTTGGTTTAAATAACTGTTGCACTGCAATTCATATTTTGGTATCTTGTAACATAATTGTACAGTTATAGATACATAATTTGCATATTTAATATTTGATTTACAATTAGAGAATGACATTTGGAAATATAATATATATTATTTAAGCCTATTATATTAGTGTTTGAGCAAGCAGTCTAGTACAGTGGTCAACACTACTGCCTTACTGAACATGTTTCTCCATTTCTGTTCCTGCATGAAGTGCCTTGTATACAGAGCCTGCAAATCCTTACTCTGTCCATGGGAACTTTGGCCCAGATTTCCAGTTTCCTTCAATGTCTAGTGACATGCCATTTGGTGAATTAGTGGTCTTCCTTAATTGTACAGAGATGAGTGTGCAGTATGAGTATATGTGCATGTCTTGCACTAGACTGACATTCTGTCTAGAATTGGTTCTCTGCCTTGCAGTCACTGCTGAAATAGGTTTTGGCTACCCCACAAACCTGAAAAGCATAATTTAAGCATCGGAAAATACATGAGTAATAGCATTCACATTTGAAGTGAATTAGGCTTGTATTTTGCACTTATTCTTTAACTTTTGAGGTAATCCTTAAGGTGGTAAGTATAATTTCTATTTATAGAACAGAGATCTGGATACATATTTTTTTTTCATTTCAGGTTTATTTATTTTACCCTTGTTTTAGCTTCACATAACATCTAATGTGAAGTTTAAGGCACATCAGCCTTATTGGGTTCCTTTTACGTTACTGAAGTTCTGAAATGTCAAACACCACCTTATGTTCGAAGTTTCAGAACTTCGATTACGTAAAAAAAAAAAAAAAGAAAGAAAAGAAAACAAATAAAGTCTTGCAAGCAGGAGGACAAGCCCCCCTGCACTTCCCACACCCCCCGCTCTTTAAATATACCAACTCCGAGATCGCACTTCTGTGTGGTAAAGGGAAATCTTTCCTTTCTGCACAGTATTGCGATCTTGGAGTTGGTATATTTAAAGAGTGGGGGGTGTGAGGGGTGCAGGGGGGCTTGCTCCCCTACTTACAACAGTTACTTTCTGTCTGTTGTTTTTTATTTATTTATTTTTGTTGTTGTTCGGAATTATAAAACTTCGAACATACAAGTTCAATCTTGTAGTGTTCGAAGTTTTATAGTTTCGACAACGTAATAAGAACCCCAGCCTTATTTTGTGTGTTTGTCTGGCACTGGAACAGACTTAGATTTGAATTGCTAGTTTGTCAAAAAGTCTTCTGAATTTGAAAAGCAGTATATGTAGGCCAGTAGATGGCTGCAAAAGACCAGGAACAGAATTGTTCTTGACTACTTTCATAACACATGTTCAGTTTTTATTAATATTGTATTTTAATTGATGTAAGCGATCACCAGAACTTTTAGATTTAATTGTTTAAGGAATTTCTTATACTGTTCTCTAAAATAATTACAAAATGCAATAAAGCAAGTAAAGACTATTCATTACACTGTCTCCCATCACAATGCCAGTCTGAACAAAGGAATGCATTCACTTAGTTAACTTTTTACTACTAATTGACTGGGCATCTGCAATCAAATTTATCTCTCATATTCGTATACTTTGATTCCTGTTTTCAGATCTGAACCATCAACAGTGAGTGAACAAAAACTAACAGGTGGATTGTAGCTCTGGTCGATCTACTGAAGATGAGCTGGAATTGATATCCCATTTCACACTAGTCTGCTCCTTCTTTGTTTTTAAGAAAAACAGCAGACTGCAAGAGCAAACAACAAATCTTTTTGTGAAGTTAAGCACCACCAGTATTTTTGTAAAAAGAATGTTGTAAGCTGGTTTGCTTAAACAATGGCGCATTTGCTGAAATTCTTTTGGTTGCACTACAACTCCTTGCATGTAATAGAGCCATTTCTATGGACACTATGTCCTCACCAAGGTAACAGATCACTGCAATTTACAGCCTCAGGGAATTGAAAAAAGTCTGTGAGTTAAAAAAAAAAACATGGCCATTGTCCTTAGTACGCTCTGATTATCATTTCTTGTAGTTTCTGATTCCATTCTGATTATCGTACCAGCAACTAACTCAGAAATGGGGCATTTTAGTTATAAGAAGAGTACTTGCCCCTGTATAGTGTGGCTTTCAAAGTAACTGTGGTTTGGGAGGTTCTCACAGTACTAAGTAAGGATAATGACATTTCTATTGCCTATCACTGTTGTATATAAGGAGGTGACTTGCAAACAACAAACACTAGAAAGTGAGTTCTTCATTCTTATTACAGAAAGGTATAAGCTGGGGCTTAGCTTTTTTGGAGGTTGACAGCAACCTTGCAGCCTTTTTTTTTTGTTGTTGTTGTAGTGTACCTGGTGGAAGTACTAAAAAGCTGGAATCTGGGCATAGGTAAGGCCTATAGCTAAGGACTTTCTAAACACAGCCTATTTGCTGAAAGAACTATTCAAGACTGTGTATGTATTTATGAGAACTTCAAGATACTGTTCAATTTATTTGAACTAAAAATGAAGTAAACTTCTATTTTTGTTTTTTTCCTGTGAATTTACAGGAAAAATAATTTTACATGACTGGTACCTCCAGTATTTCCTTGCACTTCTAATAGTACCATCATTCATCATTTGTCTAAACAGTTGTAGTGGTGCTATGGGAGGGGTTTTTCTAAGGCAATGTGTTGGATTGGATAAGGGGCAAAGTTAGGGTTCAGGTTTGCACGTATTAGTATGGTAGAGTAAGTGGTCTTGGGGAGGGGGTCTATGTAATATTAAGCTGGACCTTGCTTGCTTTATTGTGTTCCACAATTATTTAGGGGGTAATACAATAAATTCCTTAAATAATGAAATCTGAAATTTCTGGTGATTGTTTACAGCAATTAAAATGCAACATTAATTAAAAATGAACATTAATTATGAAAATAGTCAAGAATTTTTCTATTCCTGGTCTTTTGCTGCCATCTATTGACCAAATAAGAAAACTTTCTAGTAGTTTAACATAATGCTGAAATCAGAATGACTCTTTTATAGGCAAGACAGATCAAACACACAAAAAACAAAAACACAGACATATAAAACTAAATCTAAACCCTTCCTTAACCCACAAACAGTCTCACCCCAAACACCTGTTTTCTGTGTCAGCAAAAATGTGCTACACAAAATGAACCTTTGGCAAAACAATCTGTTGGTAGTCTAATACTGCACTTCACATTGTTTGAGAAAATGAACTGTCCACTCCTTACTAGCAGATCATGGCAATTCCTTACACACACACACACACACACACACACACACACACACACACACACACACACACACACACACGTATGTAGAGGTTGGTGAGATTAATCCCCAAGTGGATTAACAGTCTTTTCAAACTAGACAGAAGAACAGATATTACAGTGAAACTGATCTACGGGCCTTGTCTTAGTGAGATACTACAGAAGCTGACCATGATGGCACAACAGAAGTGTGAATGCAGGATGTGGTGTTACATGTTAATAGCGTGTTGGTTTAAATAACTGTTGCACTGCAATTCATATTCTGGTATCTTGTAACATAATTGTACAGTTATGAATACATCATTTGCATATTTAATATTTGATTTACAATTAGAGAATGACATTTGGAAAGATAATATATATTATTTAAGCCTATTATATTAGCGTTTGAGCAAGCAGTCTAGTACAGTGGTCAACACTACTGCCTTACTGAACATGTTTCTCCATTTCTGTTCCTGCATGAATTGCCTTGTATACAGAGCCTGCAAATCCTTACTCTGTCCATGTGAACTTTGGCCCAGATTTCCAGTTTCCTTCAATATCTAGTGACATGCCATTTGGTGAATTAGCGGTCTTCCTTATTTGTACATAGATGTGTGTGCAGTATGAGTATATGTGCATGTCTTGCACTGGACTGACATCCTGTCTAGAATTGGTTCTCTGTCTTGCAGTCACTGCTGAAATAGGTTCTGGCTACCCCACAAACCTGAAAAGCATAATTTAAGCATTGGAAGTGATTTAGGCTTGTATTTTACACGTATTCTTTAACTTTTGAGGTAATCCTTAAGGTGGTAAGTATAATTTCTATTTATAGAACAGAGATCTGGATACATATTTTTTTTTATTTCAGTTTTATTTATTTTATCTCTGTTTTAGCTTCACATAACATCTAATGTGAAGTTTAAGGCACATCAGCCTTATTGGGTTCCTATTACGTTATAGAAGTTCTGAAACATCGAACACCATAAGGTTAAAACCTTATGTTCGAAGTTTCAGAACTTCGATTATGTAAAAAAAAAAAAGAAAGAAAAGAAAACAAAGTCTTGCAAGCAGGAGGGCAAGCCCCCCTGCACCCCCCACACCGCCCGCTCTTTAAATATACCAACTCCGAGATTGCACTACTGTGCGGTAAAGGGATATCTTTCCTTTCTGCACTGTATTGCAGTTTCGAAGTTGGTATATTTAAAGAGCGGGGGGGGGGGTGCAGGGAGGCTTGCCCCCTCCTTACAAGAGTTACTTTCTGTCTGTTGTTTTTTATTTATTTATTTTTTGTTGTTCAGAATTATAAAACTTCAAGCATACAAGTTTGATCTTGTAGTGTTCGAAGTTTTATAGTTTCGACAACGTAATAGGAACCCCAGCCTTATTTTGTGTGTTTGTCTGGCACTGGAACAGACTTAGATTTGAATTGCTAGTTTGTCAAAAAGTCTTCTGAATTTGAAAAGCAGTATATGTAGGACACTTAGTTCAGAAGAGACAGTAACTAGTGCATATTTCTATTGTCTTTGTAAAGGTACTGTTAAGGAAAATTAGTCAAAATTGTTTGACAGCTGTTTTAATTACCTATTAAATTGCCAGTTGTCTGATGTTTGTTAATCAAGTCAGGCATAATACTATGGATCTTGATATTTTACAATATTTACCTAAGTACATGGGAACATAGGAATAATAATAGACAAGCAAGCAGTCATGTGTGCCATAAAATGCCTAGTCATATAGATCTTTAAGTAGACAAACTTAAAAAAAGCTTTTGCCAAACTTTTCAAGCACTTAGTACTGCTTACCTCTGAAATCAAGCAGGGCCTTATGTGATAAGGGTGGTGTAAATTTCTGTCTACCCATCCAGTCAAGACTAACCTTAAAGGTAGTCAAAAATAGCACTTTGACCTATACTGATAACTTATTTACTTATTTCATAGGCTGGGAATATGCTGTGTTAGGAGCATATCCCTCAAGTAAGTCTTGTTTATGTTTGGATTTGTGAAGAAATAAGTCAAATACAGTTTGGTCTTTCATGGTTAAAAGAAATAGACACAGGTAACCTCAGAGTAGCCAGTAGGCTACTAAGTATATGGAGAGTCATGGCTATCTTTTTGGGATAGTTGAAGGATACAAGATCTTTAATTTCATTGGTTAGAAATCTTTGGGGCATGTCCAGTTCAGCAATATGCTTAGATTTATACATACCAAAGGGGGGCATGGATGGCAGGGCTAGCCACCCGGTGGTGTAAAACTTGGCTCTAGATGATTGTCATTGTCGAACACCATATGCAAAAATGGGAAAAGGGGTTGTGGATGGATGGATGGATGGATGGATGGATGATGGATGGATGGATGGATGATGGATGGATGGATGATGAGTCTGTGAAGGGAAGAATATAGGGTTAGAATGACTTCTTTGGCTCTTTATCCAGATAGAAGACTTTCCTGACTATGGTGAATGACAGAGAGTTCTCCACATGATTACCAAGGTCTGTTATGACCATCTGTCTAAAGAAGAGTACCAGTTATAATATATAAGGTGGCAGCAGCTTTTTTGCTAAACACTACTTTTGCATATAACTTTAGACCATTTTCAGTGCACCAAAAATGTGCATATTCTAACTCATACTGGAGCTGTTTAGTATCAGTGGATGAGAGAATATCAATATCCAGCTTGCAGTCATCTGCAAACATGGTCAACCACACTTCTAATATAATAGTATGGATACCTGCATGATAAATGCCAATCAAACAGGAGAGGAAATAATGCCAAACATGAGATGTATGAACAGAATTACACATACAATAACATATTAGATGTCATTATAGTTTGCTAATTTTAGTACTGCCAGACTTTATGGGACTCATATGAGGTCACTATGTTAACTGTAGGTAGATCTGTTGAAAAAAGATATTTACATATGCTGTTGCAGATATACGCATGTTAAGCAATTTTATAACATCTGACACTGGTTATCTTATAAACCAACCAAAGACACCAGTAGAAGGGTCAAACCACAAAACCGGGTTAAAAGGCTTTAATGTATAAAAACTGAAGTACACAACACACATAAACGCCTCATACAGTTGCCAGTGTTTTCGTTCATTAAGACTTCATCAGATACAAAACTATTGTTCATTGCATCATCATTTATATTAAAAAAAAATCCTGAACCATCAATAAAATTATTTCTTGTCTAAAACAATCCACCAATTTGAACTAGCCGTTAAAATCACTTTCCATGAACGTGCAAATGTGTAAATAAAGCACTTAACATAAATCATTGTAGTACAATACAAGTGCATGAATTAACAATGTATAAAAAACACATGCCTGTCTAAAAACCATTTCTTAAGCACATATAATGTGTGCATGTAAAAATAATAAATAAATAAATAAATTATTAAATCCATGAAAAACCTTTTACATTTCAAAGTTGTGTTGTAGTACCATCTAGTGGATGAGGTTTGAAAACACAAGACAAATAAAGTAAGCCAAGACAATTACTAGTTGGGCATATAAAGAACCACTGTATCTCTTCAAAGCAGCTATTTTTAAAGTCTAGCTGCCCTTAGTTTTAAAACTGGGGCTAAAGAAACAGCGTCATTTAACCCGGGTGGTCTATTGGCATCTAAAATAATTTGCCAGTATAGTTCCCTGTATTCGATTCTTGTCTCCCACATGCCACCTTTTAAATCTTTAGGTATTTCTTCTAGGATAAAAAATTGGAATCTAGCCAGGGCACTTTTTAAAGTGTGTTTGTACAAAGCATTCCTTTGCTTTTTATTCTGAATGGCATTTAAATGTTCATATATTCTCTTCCTTAACTTTCTCTCAGTTTTCCCAATATAAAATGCTTTACAGATAACACAAATTGCAATATAGAGCACCTCACTACTCTCGCAAATGTTCTTCATTTTACCTACAATCATTCTGTCTCTTGTTTCAAGATATAAGCTTTCTACATTACCAATATATGGGCATTGTGGGCACATACCACATTTAAATATGCCTTTCTTCTTTCTTCCATGCTTGTTGTTACCACTGTTGTTGTGTTCTAATAAGTCCTTAATACTCCTACATTTCCTAAAAGTAAATTTCAAAGATTGGTCAAAATTTAACGTAAGGTCTGATATACTGGGAAATTTTGCCCATTCTGTTTTTGTTATATCCATAATAGCACTAGAGTCTCCACTGTAATCAGTGACAAAAGCACTCTCAAACCCTTCCTCCTACTCTTTCCTGTTACCAAGGGGATCTGAACCACCTTTGCCATTACTTGAGGAGCTTTCATTTACTCCTAAAATTGGGGCAAATTTGTCCTTTCTGTTCCTCAAAACATCACAGTAAACATCACAAATTAAATCCTTGGGGTAACCCCAATCAATAAACATATTCTTCAAAACTTCACATTCCCTGAGGAATTCATTCTCATCTGAGGTCATCATGCTGATTCTCACAAATTGTCCCTTAACTATAACCTTCTTCTAGTGGAAGGGGTGTGCGCTGATGTAGTAGAGAATCGAACTGGAATATGTTTTCTTCTGATAAACCTTAGATCTATACAAATTACTATCTTTGTATATAATAACATCCAAATAATTCACTTCGCTATGCCCAATGTCGTAGGTAAAACATAAAAATTCAGTAGATTCAGTTAAGTATTGAAAGAATTCCAAAATGTTTTCAACGTCCTGGTCCAAAAAATACAAATATCAACTAAAAACCATTTGTACAAAACCCAACAGTTTTTGTATTGGCTATTAATAAATTTTTCTTCCCATATAGGCAAAATCAAATTTGCGTAAGCTGGGCACATCTTGACTTGCCCCCATAGCTACACCGTTAATTTGCTGAAAAAACTCACCTTGGAAGTAAATAAAATGATTTTTTTTAAAATCAACTCAATTAGTTGTAAACATAAGTTAATTTCATTTGATGTTAAAATCTCCACCTTCCTCAAAGTTTCCTAGAACCACTCTGTCCCTTGTTCATGGGATATGGAACCAAATAAATCAACAATATCTACTGTAGTAAACATAATGTCTTCCCTAAACAGGTCCTGTTTCATGTTCCTAAGGAAATCCCACAAATCTTTCAAGAATGTACTACCACTCATTTATAGCTTTTGGAGCTTTACATCCAGTAATCTAGCTAAAGAAGCTGTCACTGAGCCTTCTGCTGCTACAGTAGGGTGCAAGGGTGGGTCATTTATGTCTTTATGCACCTTCGGTATTTCAAAAATAGACGGAACTCTTGGTTTGTTGTTTTGCAAAAATTCAAACATACCTTTATCAATAACTCCCTCTATTAAAAGATCGTATAGGGCTATATAAATTCTCTTGTATGCAATGTTAATTTCATTCATTGATACTCTAACATATTTGCTCTTATCTTGCAATAACTTCATCATCTTAGCCTCATAGGTAATACTGTTCATAAAGACCGTTCCTCCACTTGTCTGTTTTCATTATTCATAAATATCTGTTATTCCTAAGTTCTTCTAGTAAGTTCCTTTCTAATTTGGTCAAGTTCGAGGTGAACTTATTCCCACTTATACCTTCTCTTAGTTCCCTTTCAACCATGTTTTCAAAATTCTTCAGTTGGTGCAAAGGTGGGTTATAAATACTCTTTTTTCGTAACACTTCATCCCCATTTAAAATCGTATCTCTCCCCACAAAAAATACCTGGAGATTCTTCTTTCTTTAAGACATTTTAAGGTCGATAACTAATTTTCTCACATCACATTTATTTTCTGGGACAAAAGTCAAGCCTCTAGAAAACAAGTTAAAACAAGTTTCATTAACCTCAACATCACTGTAATTGAAAATATTATAACCTTTGTATGTTAACTTAAACCCATCAATCACATTCCCTTCCAGGTAAGTTTCTTCATCTACTACATGAGGCTGTTCAATTAAAACTTGTCCCTTTATATATGCTGTTGCAGATATACGTTTGTTAAGCAATTTTATAACGTGACACTGGTTATCTTATAAAACTGTCTTGCAGTTTTCTCTTAGTGAGCAAGATCATGTGTAAAATTAGGTCATGACCGTGTGAACATTTAAGTGATATCTGAGTGCACATAGAAACAGTATTAAGCAAATGATTGCTGGGGCTACATGTACCTTCAAGTACATGCACTTAATAATTCCTGCCTCCTTTTTCAGGCACTTAATAGTGCTCACCACCCAAAATTAAACAGGGCTGTACATAATAACCCTGATGCAAATTTGTGTTGACTTATCCAGTCATCAAGACTAGCCTTAAAGGTAGCCAAAGTAGTGCTTTGTCCTGTAGTGGTAACTTAGTCCATAATCTGGGAATACATTCAGATAAGAACCTATCCTTCCAGTGAGTTTTTGTTTATTTCTTGGTATGTATTTTAGCCCCTGATGTGGGTGTGTGTTGATTCACTTTTTTTGCTATGAATTTTTTTTAATGTTTATCTTGCTTCTCAGATTGTGGATATCATGATAGTTGCAACATATGAGGTAAGAGCAGCTTTTTTGCCAAATGATACTATGCTGCATATTTTTGCATTTAACTTGAGACTGTTTTCAGTATACAGGGTATGTGCATATCTTACCTATTGTTGGAATTGTTTAGTAACAGTGCATGAATGGACAATAGTGCCTAGTTTGCTGTCATCAGCAAACATAGTTGACCATACTTCCAAGATAATTGGTGGTTTGGATATCTGCAAAATAAGTACCAAACAAAAGAAGGCCCAGCACTGATCCCTGGGTACCCCACTAGTTTCAAATTTATGTTTAGAGATAGTACCAGAGGCTACTGGCAAGCTGGGATGTGTTAGACAGCCAATTTGAAAACAGTGGATAGAGTAAAGGGTTACATTGTCTAATTTTTCAGTAATAACAGTTTGGGCAATGTTTCTTAATTTTCTGACATAACTAAAGAAAAATTTGTAGTTCCTTTTGGAATTTTTAGCAACCTTAGTTTCATACTCTTACATTTTCTTATAGTGTTTTTAAGTTCCTTGCTGGGAAATGTCAGTGTAGTCTTGAGGTAGGGAGATGGGGATTTCTTACAACTCTTCATTTTCCTTTTGTTGTACAGTTTTAACATGGAGTTCTACAGGAGTTTATTCCTACATTTACTATGATATTTCTGGAAAATGGGTACTGACTTTTCTATGCAGCTGTTCAGTTGCTGGCAAAGATAGAAGTAAATGAGGGAGTCCTCTCAGATGGATACATATGTGGGATATTGTTGGGGAATTTTGCATTCATCTTCTGCAGGATAAAGTAGTTTTCTCCTGGAGAAATCACTATACATGGTCTGATTTGGTGGTTGGATGGTACTACTTGGCCTGACAGAGAAGATGGTTGATTTGTGGTCAGATTTAAGCTGGTAAAGACAAGGACAAGGATATTGGGGCCTCATATGGATAGTTTTACACCTTGTCCCAGGAAATGGTATTAACAAAGTCTATGAAAAGCTGAAATATACATTTTTAGAGGTATAAGTATGTCACATTGAAATGCATGACCCAGATGACATATTATTGTATTTTCATTTGTAGAAAGTGTTTAAGGATCCACTGGGGAAGATACAGGTAATGGGTATTCAGAAATGAGTCTTACATATACAAAGTATTAATTAATATAAGCTATTTATTTTATTTATTTATTTTTATTTTACATTTATTTACCAGGAAAGTCCGACTGGATATATGTCCATTTTCAGCAGAGGCCCAGAGAGAAAAGCTCCAGAAAGCAGAGTACAAATACATTAGGAACAATAGAAACATTTAGAGCTAAGTATAATATGCACTTTTCAGTAGGGTTGCAAACATAGATAAAACATAGTAGACAACATCAAAATCATGCAGCTTCAATTATAGACAATAATACACGCAGTTATGGGCTAAGTCCCTTCAATAATTCATACACTTAGAGTATATGATTGAAATGCTTATGGAGAGTTGGCTGGAACAGCGGGTGGTGATTAGTCGGGGTTTAAGCAGGGACACTGCCAATGCTGTTGGAAGTGTAATTTGAGGCTTTTTTGAACTGGGTTAAGGAGGATTGGTGAGTAAGTTCGGCAGGTAGCATATTCCAAGTTTTGCCTACTGAGTTGGTGAATAGAGAGTCCCCAGCCACATTTATGCTCTTAATTGTTTGTACCAGCAGTTTGTCACCAGAGCGTAGTGACCTCAGGTTGCTGTATGGTTTGATGATCTTATTTAGTGCTGATGTTTTTTGGGTTGATAAAGTATTTTGTGGGTTATTATAAGTTGGTTGTATCGGAGAAGACTGGGCCACTCCAGCCATCCAATTTGAGTTAGGTTGATGCAATGATGGGTCCTAGAGGTAGCACCTGTAGCAAATCTAGCAATATGGTTGTAACAACTAGCAAGTTTGGTAAGGGTGGCTTGGTTCAGGTTAGTGAAGTGGGGGGAGGCATAGAGGAGGGTAGATAGTAGGTGGAACCGAGCGATACTGGTTCTTGCAAAAGGAGCGAGGAAGGGTATGATCATGTATAGGGAGTCCAGTTTTTTGTTAACAGATTTGATGGTTTGATTGACATGGATATCATATTTTAGGGCATTATCGATTGTGACGCCCAGGAGTTTTGTGTGAGTATCTGGAGATATAACAGTGCCATTGTTGGAACTTATAGTAAAAATGGTGAGGAGGATTTGCAGGTGGGGGAAAAGATGAGCAGTTTAGTTTTGTTGGGGTTTAATAGAAGCTGATGGTTTGCAAACCATTTTTCTACATCATTGAAAGTATTCTGGGTTAGGGTCATAAGCGCAGTTGAGGACGAGGTGGTACATATTAAAGTAGAGTTGTCCACGTATTGGATGCAGGTGGCCTTGGGAGTAATGGTTGTTAGGTCATTGATAAAGACTGAGAAGAGTAGTGGTCCTACTATGGAGCCTTGGGGGACTCCTAGAGTAATGGGTAGATGTGGATAGGGTATTCTGCCATAAAACTGCTTGTTGTCTATCAGACAGGTAAGATTGGAACCATTTAATAGAGCTACTATTCAGTGACAGTTCCTTCAGGGTAAGGATAAGCATTTGGTGATTGAACATATCAAAGTCTTTAGATCTAGGAAAAGAGCTGAAGTAAGTTTGTTATTGTTTTGGTTGATGTTGATAGAGTTAGAGAAGGATAGGAGGGATGATATGGTGCAGTGGTGTGGCCTAAAACCATGCTGAGAGTTGGCCAGTACTCTATTTTGGGTGAGATAGTGCATTAATTCGTTGTGGATGCACTTTTTCATAATTTTGGCTAGTGGTGATAGTATGGATATTGGTCGGAAGTTTGAGAGGTCTAAAGAATTCCCTCCTTTATGAAGGGGAATGGAATGGGAAAACTTCCAGAGACAGGGGATAGTGGCTTCAGTCAAGGTGCAGTTTATTATGATCGAGACATGGTATGCAATGGCATCTGCCCCTTTTGTAATTATTCTGGTGGGAGGAGATCAGCTGTCAGGGTAGTGGGCTTTAGTTTGTTAATTAGAGATCGGATGGCCGATGTAGATAAAGGTTGGAAGGCGAAAGGGAGTGGGGTAGTGGTTGTAGAGGAGTTTCGAAAGGAGCTGGTGGGGGTAGTTGGCTAGCTAGTGATTGGATGGTGTTGGTAAAAAAATTGTTGATGATGTTAGCAGTTTCTCTGGAGTTTTAAGGTGGCAAGTTGAGGGGGTGGGGGTGTAGGTTTGGCCAGGGTGGAGCAGTTTGTTTATGCCTGCCCAAAATTTTTGAGGTTTGTTCTGGGGTTTTTGCTGAAGGTGTTGATAGAAGGTTTTTTTTTGTCTAACAATCTGGCTTTCTTGGTATCATTCCTTAGTTGTCAGAATTTAATATGTTCAAGTGGGTCTTTGGAGGTGCACCAGTTGTCCCATGCTTTATTTCTTTCTATGGTTTTGGTTTTGGTTACTTTAGAGAGCCAGGGGGCGGTCTTAGTTTTGGCTCTGAGGGTGCGGATAGGAACGTGGGAATCTAGAATGGAGAGGAATTTAGAATTAAAATACTCTACAGCCCAACTGCATGCTCTGAGTTCATTCTGAAAGTCAGTGGAGTTAAAGTTCTTGTTGTTTCTGATAGATTTATATAGAACTTGCTGGTGGTTATCTACTTTATGCTTAATGATGTAAGTGAGTAGGTGGTCACTTATATCATCTGGGAGGATACCCGTGTTATACAGGTCTGGGTGATTGTTGATAAGAATCCAGTCCAGGATACTACCTTTGTAGTTAGATTTGTTTATTCTGGTGAGTGAGGATACAAGTTGGGTATAGCCGTGAAGGTTTATATGGGTGGTGGGAGATTCAGAGGAACAATTGTTCCAGTCAATATTAACATCTCCTAACACCATAGTTTCTTGGGGGTATGTGTTGGAAAGCCATTGGAGGAAGTCTTCTAGGGTATTTGCATTGTTGCCTGGGGGGATCTAAATGCATGCAATGAATATAGATTTACCTTTGTTAAGCTGTAGTTTGCTAGCTAGGGCTTCTGCATTACTGAAAAAGGCGGGGGGGGGGGGTGTTGTGGGGCTAGTGTGACATCTATTGTGTTCTTAAACAGAACTGCTACTCCTCCACCTTTCCTGGTGTTTCGGTCTAGTCTAAGTATGTTGTACACTGGTGGGATAACCTCATCATTTTTAGTTCCTAAACTAGTTTTTTTTTATAGGTTCATAGGTAGGTACTAGGCTATCAGCCCAAGGGCCTACGTAAGCCTAGCCAGCAAGGTACCATAGGCTACGCCACCCAAGAAAGTTATTTTCTTGTGCCACTGTCCAGCAGAGACACAGAAGTGATCCCCAGGGTGTATTTCCTATTTCCCATCCACTCATCAAGATTTTTCTTGAAGAGTGCTAATGAAGAACTTTGCTTGACATAGATGGGTAGCTTGTTCCAGAGTATAGGAAGTCTCTGGGACAGGAATCTATTCCTCTAGCGTGTCTTGTTTATTGTGGTGACAAGGTTTAGGTCCCTAGAGCATGTAGCTTGGAGGGATTGGGATTTGTTTAGGTGTAGCATGTCCAACAGCTCTGGGTTTGACATAGCTTTATATGTTAGGCAGAGATCACCTCGGAGTAGGTGATATGCTATGGACTAAAGCTGGAGTTTTTTGAGGCGGTCAGTGTAGAGCATTTGTTTGAGGCCAGTAATCCTCTTTGTGAGGTACTTCTGTGGCCTTTCCAGCTGCTGCAGATGTCTTGTGAGGTACATTCCAAAAGGGTTATTGTACTCTATAATGGGTCTAATGAGTGATGAGTAGAGGGGAACAATGACCTCATTTTTCCTGGATGAAAACCCTTTTATGATGAGGTGTGCCACATAGAAGGACTTCCTGACTACTGTGGCGATGTGACTATCAAAGGAGAGACTACTGTCCACCTGGGTCCCAAGGTCTGTTATCACGCATTCGGTGTTAAGTAGATTGCTGCCTATGTGGTAGTTCATGGATACAGAGGTTTTACCAAAGGGGATGACACTGCAATTTTTGGCATTGAGCTTGAGGCCATGGCTCTGACACCAGGCATCTGTCTCAGTGAGGCCCTTCTGTAGGATGTCCACATCATTTGGAGACTTGACTATGGCTCCTAGTTTGCAGTCATCTGCAAACTTCATCAGCCAGAGGCCTTCTGTGTTGGCCTGTACTTCAGAGAAGTAGATACCAAACAGGAGAGGTCCCAGGATGGAACCCTGTGGCACTCCACTTGTCACTGCCTTGAGGTCAGATTTGGAGTCTGCAACTTTTACAGTGTGGGTTCTGTCAGTGAGCCAGTTGGCAACCTATCTTGTGACGTAGGGATTTATACCTAGTTTAGTGAGTTTAGCTATAATTCCAGAATGGGGGATGGTGTCGAAAGCCTTGGTGAGGTCAAGATAGGCTGTGTGAACCACCTTACCCTCATCCACGGCTTTGGTGACTGCCTCAAAGAAGTCGATCAGGTTCAGGAGGCATGATCTGCCTTTCACAAACCCGAACTGGGTGGGATCCAGAGTTTGGAGGTTACCAATGTCTTTGTTTATGAGTTCCATGATGATACGTTCCATGGCCTTGCAGACCAGGCTCATCAGGCTAATAGGTCAATAGTTCCCGGGATCAGTGGTGGCTCCCCCTTTGTGGAGTGAGATAACTGTTGCTGTGTGCCATTCAGAGGGCACAAAGCCTGATGTGAGGCTATTATTGAACATGGTGCTTAAGGGGGGAGCCAGTTCGTTCTGAAGTTCATGTAAAACGCAGCCTGGGATGTTGTCCGGTCCCATGGATGCTGTGTTTTTGGCTTTAGAGAGTGCAGCTTTTACCTGCATAGTTGTGATTACAGGGACTCTGCATTCTTCCTGTATAGATATGGGCCCTTTAGGGGGTAAGAGGGGTCTAAAGTTAGCACTGAACCGGTCTGCCAGGATGTTGGCAATATCAGTTGGTTCTGTAATTTTTGTGCCTTTGTGCTGTAACTCAGAGCAGATCTGGGTGTCACCATCTAGATTCTTGACATAGCTTTGTGGTTGTCCTTGGATTTAGTGGTGATTTTGTTTTCATAGCTAGCTTTGGAGGATCTTATAAGGGATCTCAGCTTCTTACTGAAGCTGACCAGGGAGCTCCTCCACTCATGCGATTTTACTCTTATAGGTTCATAGGTTCATAGATTAGTACTAAGCTAACTGCCCTTGTGAGCCATTTTAAGCCTAGCCAATTATCTCTTGTGAGACTCAAACCCTGCACCTTGTGTTTGTAAGGCAAACACCTTAACCATCAGGCCACCCTCCCAACCCCCTTGTTTTCGTAGCTAGCTTTGGAGGATCTTATAAGGGATCTCAGCTTCTTACTGAGGCTGACCAGGGAGCTCTTTTGCAACAGTTTCTTCCTTCTGTTGTACAGTTTGTTTATGGCAGGGGACCACCAGATTGCCTTCCTTTTTTTGGAGGATAGCGTCTTGGTTCTGTTTGGGATAGCACGATCCATGCACATTTGTTAACCAGGATAGTCCAGCTATGTTACATAGCCCATTTTCAGCAGAGGCCCAGAGAGAAAAGCTCCACAGTTTGAAATATAGATTGATACATATTTAAACACTTAGGTTAATGTATACATAAGCTGCATACTGTACAGCAAAAACAATGTTGTCCGTTACATGCTTAAGAATGTACAACTACTTAGAGATTCTACAATAACATGTTACATATTTACAAAATATTTACAAAATCTGAATGTGTAACAATTTCAACAGATGTTGCAAAGATCTTCATTGGGAAAATGACAATACATGTATTGAAATTGTACTAAACATCTGAAAGGGAATGATCTAAATGGTATGTCTATCTGGCAAGGGCAGCTATGGGAGTTAAGAAGGTAGTTTTTCAGTAAGAGCTTAAAATTCCTGGGGAAGTCTATGCTTCTAATATTATCTGGTAAGGTGTTCCATAGTTTTGCAATTGCATAGGAGTAAAGACAGTGGCCGACTCTTTTGTTAGGTCTGTGTACAGTTATACGTTGTTTGTTTTCAGAACAGAGGGTTCTGGTGGGGATGCAGGGATGTAGAATAGATTTTAAGGTAGGAGAGCTATCAGGTTTGTATATTATTTTGTTTACTAAGGATAGCTGTAGGAAGTCAAGATGGTGGGGAAATTCAAGCCAGTTTAGTTATTTTAGGGCATAACAGTGGTTGAGCTGTAGGATGTACCAGAAGCAAAGTTGGAGATCTTATAATAACAAGAATGAAGCTTATTCTTTAAAGATGTATGTAGATTGAGGAAAATGGGATCCCTGTATAGGAGAAGGGAGCAAATAGGTGTTGTATAGTGTTTTTAGTTGAAATGTCCATGAAGTTTTTTGTGTCTGTATAGTGTTGCTAGTTTGTAGTCAGTGTCTTCTATGGCATTGTGTATGTGGTGCTCAAATGTAAGTTTGTTATCTATAGTAATGCCTAATAGCTTTGCATTAGTTTAATTTAATCTCAGTACTGTTCTTTGAGTATACTTTGAACAGTGATCTATGAACCTATAAGATTCAAATTAGCTAAAGGAATCTTGGCTTATTTGCAGAAGGTACTGGATGCTGTTTGAGGAGGAGATTATGGTGGAATCATCAGTGTATTGAATAATGGAGCTTTGAGGGGAAGTGATGTGTAAGTTATTAATGAAGGTACTAAAGAGTAATGTTCCTAGAATGGACCCTTCGGCCACTCCAGTTTTATTGATCTGGTATTGAGATAGACTAATTTGCCATTTTACACATTGTTATCGGTTAGTAAGGTAACCAGAAAACCATTGTTGGGAGGATTCTGAGAAACACAGCATGGAAAGTTGCTGTATAACTTTGTGATATGATACAGTGTTGAAGGCCTTTGATAGGTCCAGCAGAGATTTTTGGCCGCAGTCAATGGCGCTGTTAACAGTATTAATGAAAGAGATGAGGGCAATGGTCGCGCTATGTGCTGGTCAAAAACTGTAACGTTGGGTGCAAGAAGGTTGTTATTCTTTACATGGTTTAATAGTTGTTTATGTGCACTTTTTTTAACAATTTGGAAAGGGGAGTGAGGATAGAGATGGGTCGATAATTTGTTAGATCAGTGGATTGTCCTCCTTTATGTAGTGGTGTGATGATGCCTTTTTTCCAGAGGTTTGGGACAAGGGATTCCTTGATAGATCTGTTTATGAGGATATTGACGGGATAATCATTAGCATCAGTAGCAAGTTTTAAATATTCTGAAGGAAGATTTCGGAGGAAAGGGAACAAGGTTTTAGTTTGAGAAGAAGCTTATGTATTAGTGAACTAGCTACTGGTTGTAGTGAAAAGGGGTAAGATGAAGTAATAGATGTTAAAGTACTTTGGTAAGGGAGGGAAGTGGAAGTGGTGTTTTTATTAGATGTTAGAGAAATGGATGACATTGGATTGTTTATGGTGCTAGAGTTTGCATTGGAAGCAGGTTTTGTTACTAGTTTAAGTATGCTATTGATAAAATGTGTATTGAACATATCAGCTATTTGTGTAGGTGTTTTGTCTGTGGAAGGAGATGGATTTTGCTTGGAACCTGGCATAAGGAGTGCTGAGATGGTTTTCCAGGATTTTGGGGGGTTATTTTTATGGTTGGTCATTTGTTGAGAGATGTAGGTTTTGGGTTTTTTTCCTGCAATTACTAGTTTTTGTTTTTTTTTTTGCTTTGTTACATAGTTCTTTGTAGTTTAGTAAGTTTGTGTCATTTCTATTTTTATGCCAATCTGTCCATCTGGAGTAAATAGTACTTGTTTTATGGATTTTGTTAGCCACGATGCATGGTTACCTTTTATTCTTTTTGTATGTAGGGGACCAAGCTGTTAAAGTGTATCTGGAAATATTTTATTGAAGTGATTGATGGCATTTTCTAGTGGTAGAGTTTTAGAGGAGACCAGTTGATATTTTTAGAATGCTTTTGAATAGATGCTGTTTTTTTAGGTTTCAGGATATTTTGTAGGTGTGGGCTTTAGGTATTTGAAGGGAGGTCCTGCTGGTATAAGTGTTTAGATGGTAAGATATTAATGAGGGTACTGGAGTATCAGAGACCAGGATCCAGTCTAGAGTAGGTCCTAGGTTGTTGTTGTTCTGCATTCTGGTGGGAGTAATGATGAGTTCTGTTAAACCATAAAGATTGATGCAGTAAGATGGGGAATCTGTTATTAAATTTTGCCAATTAATGTTTACATCAACTATGATAACTGTCTCATTGGAGATATTTTCGGATATCCAGGTAAGAATGTGCTCTAGGATTGGAATGGAATTGTTTTGCCCAGGGGGTATGTACACAAGTGCAATACATAGCTGCATGGTATTATTTATTTGTGGGAATGTAATAAGAATTTCAGCAATGCTAAAGGATAGAATTGGTTTAGGGAGAGATATAATTGTGTAGGTATTAGGATAAATTAATACAACCCCATTTGCTTTTTTTATGTGTTCTGTCATTTCTTAGTGTACTACATTTTTATCAATTTTCGTGGAGTGTGGTTAAATATGCATCATAAATTTGTGTTTCCCTGAAATGTACAAACATGTATCAAAATACATAACTAAAGAGCCACATTCTGTGAGACAATATAAAATAAAAATATATCTTGCAATAGTTAGTTTGGCTAAGCATTATTCATTTCTGAATACCCTCAGTGTGTTGCTTCTTTAAAAAGCTGAGTTGCAAGTATAGTTTAATTTATAGCGGTTTCAGATGTGCATGAATAAGTTAACTGAAGAGAGAAAATATTTATTGCAGATGTAATCTCATTACTTGAATTTACTTTTATATGCATTTTAGAAATATATGGATTTGAATCTCGAGTCTTTTGCTTTTATGAAAGGTATTTTGCTATGTAGAAAAAAAGCATTTGTATTACATTTTGGATGTTTTATGCTTTTATACTGCTTCCTGAATGAATGATGGTGACAGAGCATGTAGCATTTGTTCATTTACAACTGGTTGCTATATCTGCACCATGCAGTGGTCCAAAAGAATGTTGCTGAAGGGGACAACCACCTGTACTGCCCTTGTGAGAGGCCTCTGCCACCACTCACTTATACATAATAGTGCAATAGTTACACAACTTTGGGAAATCTCCAAAACAGTACAGAATGGTATCTGTTTTTCTTTCTCCCGCATGCATACATATGCACACACACTCTCTCTGATCCCACAGTATATGTAAACAACAAGAAAAACTTTGGAAGAAATACAAGTAATAGCAACTCTCAATAAATTTCATTGGTAACTTAGAACTTGACCAAATTTCCCTCACTGAAACACAGGAAAGTTGCTTTTACTACCTCAGAACCATGTATGTGGAATGACTGTTTTATTTCACAGTATTATCACCTTACTTTAATGTACTTGAAAGAGACAGACCTAAGGTATAGCCAGATGCTGGGTATTGAATTGTAAGCATAATAGCGTGCTTAGGAACTCAAGCAACTCACCCATTCAGACTTGTTGCAATGTAATGGCCACAGGTGTGTAGCAATATCTGTGTCATTTTCACAGCCATGTTTTACTGCATGCATCTTCTGTCATCTATTTTACATATTCCATCGAAAACCGAATGCTTTACTCTGGACTGTTAATTCTAAATTAATAGATACATGATGATGCACACTTGGTCTTTATTTTCACATATTTGGTATGATTTTAAGAAGTTAAATATCATTATTAAAGTGTTGCTCAGTTATTTATAATAAAAGAAGTGATTTTTTTCACATTTCAGATGTTTTATCTATCCACACTCTAAAGATGGAAATCTCTAAAAGATCAAGGAAATCAATACACTCTTTCAGCCAGGACAAAATACCTCTGAGGTCTTAAAGATACAGAGGCCTACAGTTAGTTTGAATAAAGTAAGAACTTTATTTATTTGTACATCTTTTTTCATTTGTTAACTGGGTTTGTAAACTGATCCAAAGGATTTTCAACCACAATCTAAACCAGACTAATAAGTGTCTTATTTGTGCTGCATTTTAGGCTTTTTGTTGTTAAAATATACGAGTATAATGCAGAAGCACAGAGCTTGCAGTATAGAGTCTTGTACTTCTGAAAGAATATGTAGTGAGTCCACTCAAATGCTTATTTTTTGTGAAGTATATTTAAAGGATAGTAAGAGGGTGTTATAAATATTGAGCTTCTCATTAACATGATTTGTTTTTAGTGAATATAGGTAGGGTTTTCTAGAATTTTGTCTACAGTTTTATAGATGTCTTTATGCAAGTTGTTATGCAACACGCCCCCTTATGGATGTGATATTATTGTGGAAAACACTCAGTATTAAAATTGAGGTATTACCTAGACCACTGTTAGAAATCTTACTTGTCTTGAATCATTCACTGGCCTGGCTCAGATATATCTCATATTAAGTTTGAGAAGAGGGGGAAGGCATGCCCGAAGGCAGGTAAAGGCTAGGACTGTGATAGTGAGGGTCGGAACTTTGAATTTTGGCTGTATAACTGGTATAGGGAGAGAGCTAGCCGATATGATGGACTGAAGGAAGGTTGGTGTATTGTGTGTGCAAGAGACCAGATGGAAGGGGAGCAAGGCTAGGTGTATTGGAGGCGGTTTCAAATTGTTTTATAATGGTGTGGATGGGAGGTGAAATGGCGTAGGCATTATACTGAAGGAACAGTATGCTAAGAGTGTTTTGGAGGTGAAAGGAGTGTCAGATAGAGTGATGTTTATGAAGCTGGAAATTGATGGTGTAATGATGAATGTTGTTAGTGCATATGCTCCACAAGTTGGGTGTATGATGGATGAGAAAGAAAAATTTTGGAGCGAGTTGGATGAAGTGGTGATGACTGTACCCAGGGGTGAGAGACTGGTGATTGGAGCAGATTTCAATGGGCATGTTGGTGAAGGGAACAGAGGGGATGAGGAAGTGGTGGGTAGGTATGGTGTTAAGCCAAGGAATGCAGAAGGTCAGATGGTAGTGGATTTTGCAAAAAGGATGGACATGGCTGTGATGAATACGTATTCTAACAAGAGGGAGGAGCATAGGGGGACATACAAGAGTGGAGGAAGATGCACACAGGTGAATTATATCAGTCTGAAGGAGATTGGAGACTGTAAAGTGGTGGCAGGGGAAAGTGTAGTTAGGCAGCATAGGATGGTGGTTTGTAGGATGACATTGCTGATCAAGAAGAGGAGGATGAGTGTGAGGGCAGCACCAAGGATCAAATGGTGGAAACTGAAAAAGGGTAATTGTGAGGTGATGTTCAGGGAAGAGCTAAGACAGGCACTGGGTGGCAGTGAAGAGTTACCGAATAGGTGGGTAACTACATCAGAGCTAGTAAGAGAGATGGCTAGAATGGTGCTTGGTGTGACATCTGGAAAGAGGAAGGAGGACAAGGAGACCTGGTGGTGGAATGAAGAAGTACAGGAGAGTATACAGAGAAAGAGGTTGGCGAAGAAGAAGTGGGAATGTCAAAGAGATGACAAAAGTAGACAAGAGTATAAGGAGATGAGGTACATGGCAAAGAGAGAGGTGGCGAAGGCTAAGGATAAGGCATATGAAGAGCTGTATAAAAGGTTGGACACTAAGGAGGGAGAAAAGGACCTGTACTGATTGGCTAGACAGAGGGATCAAGCTAGTAAAGATGTGCAGCAGGTAAGGGTGATAAAGGATAATGAGGGAAACATACTCACAAGCGAGGAGAGTGTGTTGAGCAGATGTAAAGAGTACTTTGAGGGGTTGATGAATGAATAGAATGAGAGGGAGAGAAGGTTGGATGATGTGCAGATAGTTAATCATGAAGTGCAGTGAATTAGCAAGGAGGAAGTAAGGATAGCTATGAAGAGGATGAAGAACGGAAAGGCTGTTGGTCCAGATGACATACCTGTGGAAGCATGGAGGTGTTTAGGTGAAATGGCAGTGGAGTTTTTAACTAGATTGTTTAATGAAATCTTTGAAAGTGAGAGGATGCCTGAGGAATGGAGAAAAAGTGTTTTGGTACCGATTTTTTAAGAATAAGGGTGATGTGCAGAGCTGTAGTAACTACAGAGGGATTAAACTGATCAGTCACAGCATGAAGTCATCGGAAAGAGTAGTGGAAGCTAGATTAAGATGGGAGATGATGATTAGTGATCAGCAGTGTGGTTTCATGCCAGGAAAGAGCACTACAGATGTGATGTTTGCTCTGAGAGTGTTGATGGAGAAGTACAGAGAAGGTCAGAAGGAGCTGCATTGTGTCTTTGTGGATTTAGAGAAAGCATATGACAGGGTGCCTAGAGAGGAGTTGTGGTATTGTATGAGGAAGTCGGGAGTGTCAGAGAAGTATGTAAGAGTGGTACAGGATATGTACGAGGGTAGTGTGACAGCGGTGAGGTCTGCGGTGTGAGTGACGGATGCGTTTAAGGTGGAGGTGGGATTACATCAAGGATCAGCTCTGAGCCCCTTCTTATTTGTAATGGTGATAGATAGGTTGACAGACGAGCTCAGACAGGAGTCCCCATGGACTATGATGTTTGCAGATGACATTGTGATCTGTAGTGAGAGTAGGGAACAGGTGGAGGAGACCCTGGAGAGGTGGAGATATGCTCTAGAGAGGAGGACTGAAGATCAGCAGGACTAAGACAGAATATATGTGTGTGAATGAGAGGGAGGATAGAGGAATGGTGAGGATGCAGGGAGTAGAGGTGGCGAAGGTGGATGAGTGTAAGTACTTGGGATCAACAGTTCAGGGTAATGGTGAGTGTGGAAGAGAGGTGAAGAGAGTACAGGCAGGATGGAGTGGGTGGAGAAGAGTGTCAGGAGTGATTTGTGGCAGACGAGTACCAGTAAGAGTGAAAGGGAAGGTCTACAAGAGGGTAGTGAGACCAGCTATGTTATATGGGTTGGAGACAGTGGCATTGACAAAAAGGTAGGAGTCAGAGCTTGACGTGGCAGAGTTGAAGCTGTTAAGATTCACACTGGGTATGACGAGGATGGACAGGATTAGGAATAAGTATATTACAGGGTCAGCCCAGGTTGGAAGGTTTGGAGACAAAGCCAGAGAGGCAAAATTACGCTGGTTTGGACATGTGCTGAGGAGGGATGTAGAGTATATTGGGAAAAAGATGCTAAGGATGAAGCTGCCAGGTAACAGGAAAAGAGGGAGGCCTAAGATAAGGTTTATGGATGCGGTGAGAGAGGACATGCAGGTGATTGGCGTGACAGAGCAAGATGCAGAGGACAGGAAGAAATGGAAACAATTGATCTGCTGTGACGACCCTAACGGGAGCAGCCGAAAGAAGAAGAAGAAGTTTGAAACTCTGGAACTTTCTTCATATCAAAACTACAGTTCAAAAAACTGAAACCTCCATGTTGAAATGCTTATTTCTTCGGAATACAGTCACTGTTATACATTTCCAGCTGAGGATGATAGCAAACTAACTTGATCTGTAGAACATCAAACAGTAGCTATCTAGTCTCCATCCACTCCTAGAAACTTTTTGGCATAGTAAACTAAGTTCTTAGATCTTCTTGTATTTATTCACTTTTGTTATTTATTTGATAACTAGGTACGTGAACTGGTCCATAGACCCTTTTCAGTCCTAACCTCAGCCAGAACACAAAAAACTTGACAGGACATCAGATGAGATTGAAAATAGGGGTAGGTCTTTAGATAACTGAAAACAGTACAGCAGTAATCCTTGGTACAGACATGTAAAATTATATAAAGTAATGGTGAAGTCTGCCTTAAGCCAGAAGTATACAATAGATCCTATGTGACACATCAAGAGAAGGTCAGTAAACAAGATTCAAATTGGACTGACAGGAAGGTCTGAAAAAGAACACTGTTTCACTCCAAAGCTGCCTTAGGCCTGGCATGCAGCAACACGTCTCTAAAACAGCATCACTATAACTGTCAATGAGATAATTTTCAGTTTTCAGTTTAATCTTAACTTTGGTTAAGCGGAGCTCCTTTCTAAAGTAGGTAGGCAGGTATTCCATCTGCCATATGCCACCTTACTATAGGCTTATAGGTTCATAGGTTCATAGGTTGGTACTAGGCTATCGGCCCTAGCGCCTATCCAAAACTAGCCATAACAATTCCCTAGCTATTTCTTCCCACACTATTTACTTTCCTGGAGCCCTGTCTAGCAGGGCGACTGACGTGATCCCTAGGGTGAATTTTCTTTCTCCCATCCAATCGTCAAGGTTCCTTTTGAAGAGGGCCAAGGAGGCGCTCTGCTTGACATGTATGGGCAGTCTATTCCAGAGTCTGGGGAGCCTCTGGGTCAGGAACCCATCCCTGCAGCATGTTTTGTTTATTGTGATGACAAGGTTTAGATCCCTAGAGTGTGTGGCTTTGAGGGATTGGAATTTCTTTAAGTGTAGCATGTCCAACAGCTCTGGGTTTGACATGGCCTTGTATGTTAAGCAGAGATCACCTCTGAGTAGATGATATGCCACAGAGTATAGCTGGAGTTGTTTAAGGCGGTCAGCATAGAGCATCTGCTTTAGGCCTGTGATTCTTTTAGTGAGGTATTTCTGCAGCCTTTCCAGTTGTTGCAGATGTCTTATTTTATAATGGGTCTAATGAGGGATGAGTACAGTGGGATAATGACCTCCTTTTTTCTGGATGAAAAGCCCTTAGTGATGAGGTGTGCCACATAGAAGGATTTCCTGACTGTTGTGGCGATGTGGTTATTGAAGGTGAGACCACTGTCCACCTGTGTCCCTAAGTCTCTTATCACACTTTCGGTGTTTAGTGTACTGCCACCTATGTGGTAATTCATGGGTACATGTTTTTCCCAAAGGGGATAACTATATATTTCTTGGCATTGAGCTTGCGCCCATGGCTCTGGCACTAAGCATCTGTTTCTGTAAGGCCCTTTTGTAGAGTATCCACATCATTTAGGGAATCAATAATGTCTCCCAGTTTGTAGTCATCTGTGAACTTTGTTAGCCGGAGTCCCTTAGTTTTGGCCTGTACTTCAGAGAAGTAGATGCCAAACAAGAGCAGTCCCAGGACTGAAACCTGAGGTACTCCACTTGTCACTTGTCTGGAGCTGGATTTGGAGTCAGCTACTTTTACAGTGTGGGTTCTGTCAGTAAGCCAGTTGGCAACCCATTGAGTGATGTAGGGATTAATGCCCAGCTTAGTAAGTTTATCTATGATTCCAGAGTGTGGGATGGTGTCAAAGGCCTTGGCAAGGTCCAGATAGGCTGTGTGGACTGCTCTTGTTTGGCATCTACTTCTCTGAAATACAGGAACAACTGGAAAGGCCGCAGAAATACCTCACTAAAAGAATCACGGGCCTAAAGTAGATGCCCTATGCTGACCGTCTAAAAAAACTCCAGCTATACTCTGTCACTTGTCGTCTACTCAGAGGCAATCTCTACTTAACATACAAGGCTATGTCAAACCCAGAGCTGTTGAACATGCTACATTTAAAGAAATCCCAATCCCTCAGAGTCACACGCTCCAGGGATCTAAACCTTGTCATCACAATGAACAAAACATGCTGGAGGGATAGGTTCCTAACACAGAGACTCCCCAGACTCTGGAATAGACTGCCCATACATGTCAAACAATGTGCCTCTTCGGCCCTCTTCAAAAGGAACCTTGACGATTGGATGGGAGATAGGAAATTCAGCCCGGGGATCATGTCAGTCACCCTGCTAGATAGGGGTCCAGGGAAATAAATATTGTGGGAAGAAATAGCCAGGGAATTGTTAAGGCTAGGCTTATATAGGCCCTAGGGCCAATAGCCTAGTACCAGCCTATGAACCTATGAAGTAAACGTAAACTAATCCACTTCAAAGATGACATATTAGGTTTACATAGTTTTGAAACTTTAGAAAGTCCATAACTTAATTGTAGTGCACAGAATGTCGTAATTATGCACCAAAATTGGAAAAAAGACCTGTTACTCGCTTCTACAGCATACAATCCACCTGTAACAATACTTTCCAAAGCATTAAGTGATTTTTTTGGCTATTTAATCAATAAGCACTTTTATGGTCAAGTCTCAAGCAAGTGACATTATTTCCTCTCAATTGTGCCTGAATATCTTGGCACATGTTTATCTTTTGTCCTCAGAACTTTGCAGACATCAGCCTGTAAGTAACCTATTTGACTAAATTAGAAATGGGGTGCAACAGAAGATGATGACACATTACACTGGAGAAGCAGTAACATTTACATCACCCAGTGGTGAGGAACTTCAGCAAAACATCTGCACATATTATAGGTTCATAGGTAGGTACTAGGCTATCAGCCCTAGGGCCTATACAAGCCTAGCCAAAAAGGTATTTTCCTGTGCCCCTGTCGAGCAGAGCCACAGAAGTGATCCCCACAGTGAATTTCCTATTTCCCATCCAATCATCAAGATTTTTCTTGAAGAGTGCTAATGAGGAGCTCTGTTTGATATAGATAGGTAGTTTGTTCCAGAGTATGGGAAGTCTCTGGGACATGAATCTATCCATCCAGCATGTTCTGTTTATTGTGGTGACAAGGTTTAGGTCTCTAGAGCATGTAGCATGGAGGGATTGGGATTTCTTTAAGTGGAGCATGTCCAACAGCTCTGGGTTTGACATAGCTTTGTATGTTAGGCAGAGATCGCCTCTTAGTAGGTGATGTGTGACAGAGTAAAGTTTGAGTTTTTTGAGACGGTCTGTGTAGGACATCTGTTTGAGGCCAGTAATCCTCTTTGTGAGGTATTTCTGCGGCCTTTCCAGTTGTTGTAGATGTCTTGTGAAGTACATACCAAAAGGGGTGCTGTACTCTGTAATGGGTCTAATGAGTGATGCGTAGAGGGGAACAATGATTTCTTTTTTCCTGGATGAGAAACCTTTTGTGATGAGGTGTGCCATGTAGAAGAATTTCCTGACTACTGTGGCGATGTGATTATCAAATGAGAGACTACTGTCCACCTGTGTCCCAAGGTTTCTTATCACACTTTCGGTATTAAGTAGACTATCACCTATGTGGTAGCTCATGGGTACAGAGTTTTTACTAAAGAGGATGACAATGCACTTTTTGGCACTGAGCTTGAGGCCATGGCTTTGATACCAGGCATCTGTCTCAGTGAGGCCCTTTTGTAGGATGTCTATATCATTAGGAGTTTCAATTATGGCTCCTAGTTTGCAGTCATCTGCGAACTTCGTTACCCAAAGACCTTCTGTGTTAGCCTGTACTTCAGAAAAGTAGATACCAAACAGGAGAGGACCCAGGACTGAACCCTGCGGTAATCCACTTGTCACTGGTCTAAGGTCGGATTTGGAGTCTGCTATTTTCACAGTGTGGGTTCTGTCAGTGAGCCATTTGGCAACCCATCTTGTGACATAGGGATTCATACCTAGTTTAGTGAGTTTATCTATAATTCCAGAGTGGGGAATGTGTCAAAAGCCTTGGCAAGATCTAGATAGGCTGTGTGAACCATCTTACCCTCATCTATGGCTTTGCTGACTGCTTCAAAGAAGTCTATCAGGTTTAGGAGACATGATCTGCTTTTTATAAACCTGAACTGGGTGGAGCCCGGAGTTTGGAAATTTCCAATGTCTTTGTTTATAACTTCCATGATGATACGTTCCATGGCCTTGCAGACTGGGCTCGTTGGGCTAATGGGGCGGTAGTTCCCAGGGTCCGTGGTGGCTCCCCCTTTATGGCGATCGATCAAATTGTTCCATCTATTAGAGGGGGCCCTTTTCCACTATTGTTGGAACTGAAAGAATTGGAATGGCAGTTTAGAACGGACGCCTTCCATGCCCCTGGGCTAAATGATAATTGTAACATCACACCTGTTTTAAAATTAAGGAGTTATCATTCGTGACTTTGGCCACCATGAATTGACATGGTTTGTATTGTCATTTTTATTGAAGTGTTTTTGGACGTGGAAAATCCTATGTATATATATATTTTTTATGTACATATACGTATTAATATATATTTTATATTATTATTAGTATGTTTTTGGTAGGCAGGGTGATTAGATTTACTAGTACTTACCTACAGTATTGTATAATGGGTATGCTTTTAGATTTATAATAATATTTTATATACACAGAAATGTTTTAAATGTGTTTCCTCTTTAAAAGTTTCAGTGACATCATTTCCTTAGAGTATTTAAGCTTCCTTGATTGCATTTTATGCTTTGTTATTTGATCTCTGAAGAAGCCAAGCTTTTAGCAAAGGCGAAACGCTTAGTAATAAAATTTGCGTTCAGCTTTTACTTTTGTGTACGGAGAGACTTTTTTGCTGGAGCAAGGTCTTGTGGCAGCACTTTTTGTTTTACAAGTTTGTCTTCGTTTGCGTATACTCTGGTTTGTTGTTATGGCCACTGAGGGACCTGATAGCCCCAGCACACCGCACATTTTCTCTATAACACCAGCTAATGGGCGAAATGAAGAAAATATGGATATTAACTCTGATAATTTGAATCGGATGGCATCCATGTTAGCGGCACTGTCAGATAAACTTGACAGACTCAACGCAAGATTGGATACGGTTGAAAGGAAGGATGTCACTACGAATAGTTCCGTTCCGGAACTTAGGAGTTCACCAATACTACTGTCTACGCTATTCACTAACGGAGCCACCAATGGTAGGAGTGACTCCATACCAGCAGCACAAGCGCCTCAGACTGCAGTTAGAGAAGTAAATAATGGGATTACTAATTCTCGTGCAGGCGCGGGTGGGAACACCTTTCCGGCTGCTCCTGATGGCCAAAATGCTGTGAGAGTTAACGGCCGTTCTAACGATTCCAGTTTTCAAACAAATGGAGTACCTGTTGATGCGCGGGTCCCAAACCAAGTAAGTTCTGCTTTTAACATAGTGAATTGGATGTCTGACACAGGGGCATTTACTTTTACTGACTCAGGTCCGAACAGTGTTAACCCCATGAATGGGGGGATTACCATTACATTATCGGACAAGTTAAAACTATTTGACGGGTACGTTCTAAAACTAAAGAAACTGCAACTGGAATCTTCCTATTTTAAACAATGTATACAAGAAGGCATTATTCCTAAGGGCCTTCGCAATTCTTTCGCACCTTCAGGGTTAATCAATACAGTTGCATTTTTTAATGATTTGAAAGAATTGTTTCAGACACAAGGGATTCAACTGCTTAATCTCATTATCAAGCACTATGAACAACAAGTTGGGCAACTACTATTAGACATAGAGGTGCTTGACAAACAGTTAAAAGATGATTTAAACTTTCCAGCGTTTAAAATTGATTACGAGCGGACTTTAACAAGCATAGAGGCAATGCTTGTTAAACTTAAACAAAATAAGGTCAAGAAGCTTGCCAGGGATAGACAGGCTTACCAATCTGATATGGCCTATCCTAAACTTATCTGGTCAGAACGAGAGGGTCGGGGAACGGTTGGGCTTGATTCCAGTAATGCCTTGGAGGTTAATAATTCAGTAGATGTTAATTCTAACAATGATGTACCCGACCAGGGAGAATACACTACTGTGACCGGTCCAAGACGTAGTAATAGAATAAAGAACTATTATGCAAATAATAAACGAGGTAACAATAACTGGCATAATAATAACAATAATTTTTTAGAACAACGGAATCCACGCCAACGACCCAACAAGAGATAGAATTCCAATTGGTCAGTCCCCCTGTTGACATTCTGGAAGAACAGTTACCAGGGGTTAATTTTATGGAGGACATTGACAAAGGTTCACTTTCCGGACCTGGAGGCCCTGTTATTCTGACTAATTCAACAGGAGACTTTAAAATTTACAATTTTACGGACTGTAAATTCGAAAAGGAACTGATTGAATTGTTAGCATATGGTTACACCTTTGTCCCTAGCAGGTCCGGAGATGTATCTACAGAGTTGATTAATTTGAAATGTTTTATTAGGAAGTTGAATTTGAGATTATTTTTTAATGAAGAGATCAACGATTCTAGTAATGTGTCATGTTTAAAACCCCTAAGTGTGTTTAATCCACCTCTTCACCCTGCACTCCTAGTTTTTGAGCAAGCATGTGAGGTTGACTTGAGACATTTATTTGCTAACAATTTTAAGGATAGATTTAAATTTGAATACAACATTACTAGAGCTCAAACGGACATGTTACGTAATCTTTGTAATAAATCTATAAGACTGCTCAAACCGGACAAAGGGGGAGGTCTTGTCGTATTAAATGATAGCACTTACAAAGAAAAGATGTTAGAAATTCTGGAAACGGAAGCATATGTTGAAGCATCCCTTAACGAAGTCCACGGTACATACAATAGAATAAGAGGGTATTATCGTGACTTCTTCCTTGAAAACAAAATTAATCATGATACATACAATTACATTGATAGAACATTACCAAAAATACCGGTAATGTTCGGTATTCCAAAGATACATAAAAATTTGTTGAACCCCCCAATGAGAGCATTAATAGATGGGAGGTCTTCCATTACTTATTTTTCAGCTAAATTGATTGATCAAATGCTGTCTAAATATTTGGGGCACTTCCCATTTATCTGTAAGGACTCTTGGCGTTTTTTAGAGGCCATCAGTAATCAACCCTTCAACAGTGAGTTAAATTTTCTCACTGTTGATGTGGTTGATTTATACACCTCTATCCCTCACAATGAAGCACTTGAATGGTTGTCTTTGTTATTATTGGAATTAGAGGTACCTAATAGGGAAATAGACGTAATCATAGGAATGTTGGATATAGTGTTGTCCTCAAATTATTTTATGTTTGACCAAAAATTCTTTTTGCAAAAAAAAGGCGTCGCCATGGGCTCCCCTTGTGGAGCAGTGGTAGCGAACTTGTTTATGAGTTATTGGGAAAAACATTTTCTTTTTGGCTCGAAAGATTTGTCTAGGTTTATTAAATATTATACGAGATACCTAGACGATATCTTTATTTTATTTGAGGGAGATGAAATAGCAGCGGATAACTTTGTGTCAGAAATTAATTCTACTACGCAATTTTTGAAATTTACCTACACCTTTGCGGTAACAGGAATTGATTACCTTGATGTGAAACTTGAGAAAGATTTACAAAATGGAGTATTTCGGTCAAGAATTTTTAGAAAGCCAACGTACTGCAATTCTTTCTTGCATTTTTCCAGCCACCATCCACGTGGTCAAAAGAAGGCCATTGTTAAAGGCCAATTTGTTAGGGCAGCGAGAATGTGCAGTACGTTGGACTTTTTCTATGCTGAGTGTAGTGTTCTAGCTGATATGTTTTCAAAGCGAAATTATCCTTTGAAATTTGTTCAGGACATCTTGGATGAGGTTACTATAAAAAGAGAGAATGGTTTTTATAGAGCTATTTTGT
The DNA here is from genome assembly GCF_019279795.1 of Protopterus annectens. NCBI lineage: Eukaryota > Metazoa > Chordata > Ceratodontiformes > Protopteridae > Protopterus > Protopterus annectens. The sequence goes on from NC_056731.1 coordinate 1,608,997,809, forward strand.
CAATAGATTTGGCCGAAGGGGATTCAACAAATACGTCCCTTTATGAAATGAGGCCTGATAATGGCAACAACATACCCTTTGAAGGAACAAGATTTGATCCATCTCTTAGTTATATCACTACATTCAGTTTTGATTCCAGGGAGATTGTTTCTATTATTAAGAAAAACTGGATTTTTATTTTGGATAATCCCCTATTAGTTAAAAAGTTTGGTATTATTCCTAAATTTGTGTTTAAGAGGAATAAGAACCTAAAGGAATTATTGCAGACTAATAACTCGCACCAAAGTTTTAATAGAAAATTGGGGATGTACTTGTGTGGGTTTTGCAACAGATGTAAAGTCATAAAGGTGGGACAAACCTTTACAGTGAGGGACAGGAAATTCACTATTAGAATGCATCTTAACTGTGATAGTAAAGCAGTTGTTTATATTGCTCTTTGTAACTGCTGTCCGTCTTTCTATATTGGAAAGACGGACCGCAGATTGTGACGAATATATGAGCATCTGTATGCTATAAGAACAAATAATGTGACTAATGCCCTTGCTAAGCATATAGTAGATTTTGTGGGTCATAGTTTCTCCTTTATGGCGATCGATCAAATTGTTCCATCTATTAGAGGGGGCCCTTTTCCACTATTGTTGGAACTGAAAGAATTGGAATGGCAGTTTAGAACGGATGCCTTCCATGCCCCTGGGCTAAATGATAATTGTAACATCACACCTGTTTTAAAATTAAGGAGTTATCATTCGTGACTTTGGCCACCATGAATTGACATGGTTTGTATTGTCGTTTTTATTGAAGTGTTTTTGGACGTGGAAAATCCTATGTATATATATATTTTTTATGTACATATACGTATTAATATATATTTTATATTATTATTAGTATGTTTTTGGTAGGCAGGGTGATTAGATTTACTAGTACTTACCTACAGTATTGTATAATGGGTATGCTTTTAGATTTATAATAATATTTTATATACACAGAAATGTTTTAAATGTGTTTCCTCTTTAAAAGTTTCAGTGACATCATTTCCTTAGAGTATTTAAGCTTCCTTGATTGCATTTTATGCTTTGTTATTTGATCTCTGAAGAAGCCAAGCTTTTTAGCAAGGCAGCTTAGTAATAAAATTTGCGTTCAGCTTTTACTTTTGTGTACGGAGAGACTTTTTTGCTGGAGCAAGGTCTTGTGGCAGCACTTTTTGTTTTACAAGTTTGTCTTCGTTTGCGTATACTCGGATTTGGAGTCTGCTATTTTCACAGTGTGGGTTCTGTCAGTGAGCCATTTGGCAACCCATCTTGTGACATAGGGATTCATACCTAGTTTAGTGAGTTTATCTATAATTCCAGAGTGGGGAATGTGTCAAAAGCCTTGGCAAGATCTAGATAGGCTGTGTGAACCATCTTACCCTCATCTATGGCTTTGCTGACTGCTTCAAAGAAGTCTATCAGGTTTAGGAGACATGATCTGCTTTTTATAAACCTGAACTGGGTGGAGCCCGGAGTTTGGAAATTTCCAATGTCTTTGTTTATAACTTCCATGATGATACGTTCCATGGCCTTGCAGACTGGGCTCGTTGGGCTAATGGGGCGGTAGTTCCCAGGGTCCGTGGTGGCTCCCCCTTTGTGGAGTGGGATAACCATCACTGTGCGCCATTCAGTGGGCACAAGGTGAGGCTATGATTGAACATGGTGCTTAGGTGGGGCGTCAGTTCATTCTGTAGTTTATGTAGAATGCAGCCTGGGATGTTGTCAGGTCCCATAGGTGCTGTGTTCTTGGCTTTGGAGAGTGTTTTTTACCTGTGCAGCCATGATTACAGGAACTCTGCATTCTTCCGGTATAGAGAGGGGCCCTTTAGGGGGTGAGAGGGGGGTAAAGTTAGCACTGAACCTATCTACCAGGATGTTGGCAATATCAGTTGGTTCTGCATATTTAGTGCCATTGTGCTTGTAACTCAGAGCAGATCTGAGTGTTGCCATTGAGATTCTTGACATAGCTATAGAATGCTTTGTGGTTGTCTTTAGAATCAGTGGCGATTTTGTTTTTGTAACTAGCTTTGGTGGATTTTATGAGGGATCTCAGCTTCTTACTGAGGCCGACCAGGGAGTTCCTGCAATCATGAGATTTTACTCTTCTTTGCAACAGTTTATTTCTTCTGTTGTTGAGTTTGTTTATGGCAGGGGACCACCAGATTGGCTTTCTTTTTATGGAGGATAGCATCTTGGTTCTGTTAGGGATAGCACGATCCATGCACTCGTGTAAGTACTTATAAAGTGCATTTGTGTAGGATTCAGCAGTCGTGCCTCTATTGTCCATCTGCATGGATGTCGTGAAGTTTGCCACTTCTGTTTTAAGAAGCGTGAAGTTGACTTTGGAGACATTTTTTATTTTTATTTTATTCATGCACTGAATTTCACTTTCGATCATAAACGTGTTAAGGTGCAAGTGCTGAAAGACTGAGTGATGTAAGCAATGATATACCTTGTAAACTTGTTACTGACATAATCACTGGCACTTCAGCAGATGTTGCAGTGACTGTGCTTTTAAAAACAACAATGGTGCAGTTAGTTCAATGGGTACATGTTAGCATTCATGGTGATACTACTAGGAAGACAGTTTCACTTGAGTGTCTTCATCCAGCCATGTGGTACTTACAGGTATAGCAGCTTTATGCTCAGCATACATGTTGGAGATGGTAACTCACTGATAGTTGTCCTCAAAGCTGATCAAAATTTCATGGATTTGTGCAACACCAGACTGTGGCTCCTTAACAGCACAGTTATAAGTAAAGGGCATCCTATTAAACAACTAGATTCAGTGTGCACAATCACTAATTCTGGAGAAAAGTACTAAAATGTGCCTTTAGTGTATGCTGTCATGTTGATACAATCGTATAAGGTTTACAGCATTTTTTGGAATTTTCTCTTTGATTTGCTTGATACTGCTGCTTCTAGATACGTTTAATATGACTTTGAACCTGCAGCTTTAAAAAACGTTCACTCCAACATATCATAAAAAATGTTCACTCCAACATATCATCACCAACCTCTAAATGCTGCTTTTTCCACTTTATTCAAAATTTATTGTAAACCTGCAGGCATTAGGTTTGGCTTAATTATATGGAAATGCCGTTTCCTTTCATTGATTAAAAAAAACTTTAGTCTCTTTGCTATTCCAAAATGAAAGTGACACCATATATATTGTCTTCATTCAGGCAAATGCGTCCTGAAAATGCATTTCTGTTCTGACAATATATAACAGATGTGCCACACTGGAAACTTTTGTAAATTAAAACATACATGACTATACAGTTAAGATTCTCCCAATAGTTCTGTACTCATTTTGAAATGCTATAGACTTTAGTTTATCTTGATTTCAGAAAAAATCTAAATGTTGTTGAGGTGTGGCATAGACAGTTCAAATTCTTTATGGGCAGACATTCTGTGGATTTGAAGATGTTATGGTTACATGAGTCAAAGAGCGGGATCAAATTGGCCACTTAGAATGATGTATCTGGCTGTACAAACACATCTCCTGTGAAATGTTACACGGATAGGGAGAATTACATTGGCAATGTACTGGAAAACAATATTATGCAATATGCTTGACTTGAGAACTTTAGCCTTTAACATTAATATTTGAGATCTCCGAAATCTGCTTCACTTGCATTTATTTTGTGATCTTAGACAATTTCTAAGTGCAAGTCAAAACAGTACATTTGTTTTGATATTATTTTTTATGCATCACAGAACTTGACTCACAGTCATTTCCTGCTAATTACATGACTGCAGTTACATTATTTTTTTCAGTTATTTCACTGCTTTAAATTGTTTTGTCAGTAGCATATGTATTATAGCAAATATGTCCAAACTGTCTGCTGTTTGACCATATTTGTATGTGTGTTTGACCATATTTGTGTGTGTGTGTGTGTGTGCGTGTATGTGTGTGTGTGTGTGTGTGTGTGTGTGTGTGTGTGTGTGTTTCTCTCTCTCTCTCTTTCTGGAAATATATATATATATATATATATATATATATATATATATATATATATATATTACAAAAAACCAAGTCCCAATAGAAGAATAAATTGTATAAACAAACCCAAAAAGCCAAACGTAGTGTGTAGCGTTGCTAAACACACACTGTAAAACCATTAAACAAAGAGTCCACCATCCAAGCATTGAACAGAAGCCACCATGGAATTTTCAGTAATACACACCAAAGTTCATTTTTGCTGTAATCCAAAGGATAGTAGGTTGTTGTTCCGTGCAAACAGATAATGCTCAGCCGTTTTTAAAAATGTGAAGACTTCTTTATTGGAATACAACAATTCATGATATATTTAACATTTATTCTATTATAATTACATGCATATATTCTTGGTTATGTTTATTACAACTATTTTTATCATTATCATTATTCACCATTTATTTATTCATTTATTATATTTATTACTACCTTTACAATATATTTTTATATACTAACATATTTATTACATTTATATTTACATTTATATATACATAGTTATATTTATATCTATATTTACTCAATACTATTTTTCTTAATAACATTGTTATATAGTGTTTTTTATCTATTTTATTACACAACTAAATGCAGGCCTTTACAATACTTCAATGAAATATTGCGATGTGTCTTGGTTATTTTTATATATGACATATATATATATATTTATATATTATATATACATTTTATGCTTGTATTTTAAAAAAAATTTATATATGGTTTCAGGGCTACAATGGCTGTTTTTATGATGTCATTTCCTTTTTAAGATGTCATTTCCTTTATGATGTCATTTCCTTTTTATGACGTCATTTCCTTTTCCTGCCCTTTAAATAGGGCAGGAATAAGTCCCTTTGTTGTCTGATGAAGCGGGTGTGTTAATTTTTCCTTGCAGCTTAACCTTTTAAAGTATTCCAATAAAGAAGTCTTCACATTTTTAAAAACGGCTGAGCATTATCTGTTTGCACGGAACAACAACCTACTATCCTTTGGATTACAGCAAAAATGAACTTTGGTGTGTATTACTGAAAATTCCATGGTGGCTTCTGTTCAATGCTTGGATGGTGGACTCTTTGTTTAATGGTTTTACAGTGTGTGTTTAGCAACGCTACACACTACGTTTGGCTTTTTGGGTTTGTTTATATATATATATATATATATATATATATATATATATATATATATATATATATCTTTTTTTTTCTGTCTGTGTGTGTGTGTGTGTCTTTCTCTCTCTTTCTGGAAATATATATATATATATATATATTTTTTTTTTCTGTGTGTTTGTGTGTGTGTGTTGTGTGTGTGAGTGTGTATGTCTCTCCCTCTCTTTTTCTCTGGAAATATATCTATGTATATCTATATATCTATATATCTATATATATATATATATATATATATATATATATATATATATATATATATAGCTTACCTTCATTTGACTGAAAGCTCATTTGACTGACACTCATTTGACTGAGACCAAATGACTGAAACTTAATTTCACTGACACTTCATTTGACTGACAGTTCATTTGACTGACAATTGGTACTGGCAGTGTATAGAGCACTGTAAGGCAAGTAAAAGGAATATGTCCTTTTCCCCACTGTAGTGCAACCCCAGATTTAGTATATATAGTTAGGGGGTGGGGGGCATAGCCCCCACATAGTTTCATGTTATATTCTCTGCTTTTGGTTTTATATTGTTTAGTATGCCCCCCACACCCCCTCTAACTATATATACTAACTCTAGGGTCATACTACAGTGGGGAAAAGACACTGCCAGTACCAATTGTCAGTCAAATGAACTGTCACTGAAATAAAGTTTCAGTCATTTGGTCCCAGTCAGATGAGTGTCAGTCAAATGAGCTTTCAGTCAAATGAAGGTAACCCACATATATATATATATATATATATATATATATATATATATATATATATATGGGTCTATTTCGAATGACCGAAGCGCCACGTCACCAACACCCAGAAGACCGAGACGGAACGACCGAACAGGTAGGTTACCGAAAACGCGATATCCCGACAGCTGAGAGACCGACAACGGCAGCGTGTGAGTGCGATACGGTAAGTGTGCAAAAGTGAAAGATTTAGGATTGGGGAGCAGACAGGTAAGTGTACGATAGTGAGGGATTTTAGGTTAGGGTGTGGGAAAGGTGAGTGTGCGGTAGTGTCGGACTACGGGTTCCGGTGAGGTAAGTGTGTGGAAGTGACATAGAGCAGTGTAGGGAAGGGTTAAGTGTGTCAGGGTTAGAATGCGGGTGGAGTGAGTGTGCGATAGTGACGGGCTGAATGTTTCAGCGTGGGTTAAGTGAGTTAGGATTAGGGTGCAGGTAGGGTAAGTGTGCGATAGTGATGGTGTTGAGGTTTAGGGGTGGGTTAAGTGAGTTAAGGTTAGGGTGCAGGTAGGGTAAGTGTGCGATAGTGATGGTGTTGAGGTTTAGGGGTGGGTTAAGTGAGTTAGGGTTAGGGTGCAGGTAGGGTAAGTGTGCGATAGTGACGGTGTTGAGGTTTAGGAGTGTGTTAAGTGAGTTAGGGTTAGGGTGCAGGTTGGGTAAGTGTGCGGTAGTGTCGGACGTTAGGGTTAGGGTTTAGGTTAAGGTTAGTGGATATGTTGTTGTGTGCAATGTGTAGTTGACGTTTTTTGTGTCGGTGTTGTGGTGTTCGGTTTTTTGAGTTGTTGGTGTGGTGTGTTTTTGGTTGTTTGGGGTCGGTAACTTGTGTGTCGGTGAATCGGACGTTCGGTGATAGAAAGTAGACCCATATATATATATATATATATATATATATATATATATATATATATATATATATATATATATATATATATACACACACACACACAGTATATGTGTGTGTGTATATGTGTGTGTGTGTGTGTGTGTGTGTGTGTGTGTGTGTGTGTGTGTGTGTGTGTGTGTGTGTGTGTGTGTGTACAGAAAGAGAGATATAGATCTAGGGGTATACTTCACATGACTGAAAACTCTAAATAATGAATTTCATTAGACTGACATCACAATACCTAATTTTCAAAATATTGAAAACTTACTTGATTGAGCCTCATTATAATGAAATCTTACAATGCCGAATTTCAAAATACTGAATTTTAAGCCATAAACGTGATGTGTGTTTCCCTTCACCTGTGATAAAAAAAAACATTACAGTAACTTAAAGTGCCAACTGTCAGAATACTGATAGTAGCGTGGAAAGTAGTGTTATAGTGTTTCTAAATGTCGGTATGTCTCTTTACATTTTTATGGGAAGTATCTAAAGTAATATGGCAGATGTTTTGTGCACTCCCTGTAGTAGAGTGTGTACAGTACTGTAAGGTAAGAAAAGGTATATGCCCTTTTCCTAACCGTAGTGCGACCCTGGAATTAGTATATATAGTTTGGGGAATGTGGGGAGCATAGCCCCCCCCCCCCCAGTTTGGTTTTATATTGTCCAGTTTCTGTTAAGAGGGTAAGTAAGTAGTTTTTAAGTTTTGGAAGGAGGTTGTAAGTGTACATGTCTGTGGCTTAAAACTCATTATTTTGAAATTCAGTATTGTAAGTTTTCAGTATAATGGGACTCAGTCATATGAGATTTCAGTATTTTGAAAATTAGTATTGTAGTCTCAGTCAAATGGAATTCAGTATTCTGAGTTTTCAGTCATGTGAAGTCATTTAGCAGGGAGAATCTACCAAACAGCAGAGCTGCACACCTAACTCAAATACATTGCTAAATCTGCATCAGAATAAAGTAAAACATCAGTCAGGATTATGGCAGAAATTAAACACATTACAGTAATAAAAGCACCAAAGGTTGGAACTGAAATAAGCTGCTTGATCAGGAGCAGGAAGAGGCATGCAAGAAGATAAACAAAAACAATTCTGTGTTGAAAGTGAAAGCATAAACGTCAAATGCAGAGTGACAGGAAGTGAGTAACATACATGCAGAAATGACCAACAGCCCCTGTAGCAACAGAAAACATAAAGCCAAGTAGGATTAACCTAGGTAAACATAAAGATACAGTGCACAAAAGTAAAGCACTGCATAAATACAAGTGCATATAAAAATAGTAATAAGATGCACATGCAAATAGAAAAGCTAGATAAAAGCATGTTTAAATTAATAGGCTGTAATCTTGCATTGCTGAGGTGGGAGATGGGGTAGACGAACACAGAGCATAATATCTAGCGCCATGGATATGAACTTTCCCACTATCTTCATTACCAGCTTGGTGGATGTGGGCATCCAGAACCAAAGTATAAATTGTCCTGTATTTACTGACACCAGATAATTCTCAAACTGATACGATATATGAGAGATGTAGTTACACAATGTCACTGGAGGCAAAGCTCTCACATAAAAGCACTCCTAATGTCATTAAGGTTGTTAGTAGTACACATGCTGCACCCATCACACACAGTTCAGAGCACATAGACCCACATATGCTGAGGCACTTAAATGTAACCTTCCTAACCCCAAAGACGTCTAGATGAAGTACACATAACAAATACCCTCAGCAGCCCTGAGTGCACTCTTTCAAAACAGCATCCACATCAACACATATAGCCACATCTCACAGAGCCTCTACTTCTAAGCCTGTAAGGTACTCAGTCACTCAATCCAGCATTCTGGTCATTGGAAATTCCAGTGTGAGACACACTGATGTCCATCTCGCCAAGCTGAGTAAGGAGAAAGTGATGGTCATTTGCTTATTAGGGGCCAGGATCAGCCACATTGTACATGCACTCAAGTCACAAATACCTGTATGACTCAGTCATAGTCCATGTGGGTGTAAATGACCTGAGATGTGCCTCCCTGATCTGTGTGAAGAGAGACATCATGGAGCTCTCAGAATGTGTGTCCCAGGCTGGTATGAGCCTAGCATTGAGCAGTATTTTACCTTCTCCAAGGATGATGCCACAATACGGACAAAAAATGACTGACTGATAATGGCTTACTTTCTAGTGCCATTCTAAGGGGGTGCAGTATTTGTAAGCATGGATGAAGATGGTCAACACACCATGCTGCTTTTCCAGTGGTGGTCTGCACTTCTCCCTGCTAGGCTTTCAAATATTAGCTAAAACATTGTCTCCCCTATAAAGCCTTTTTAGGCAATGCCAAACTAAAAGTACTTCCAACATAGCCAATCAAAACCAAGAAAATCTGAAGATGTTACTGCTCAGTGCTAGGAGTCTACACAAAAAAAAAACTCTACTGCCTGGAAGTTCTGTTCATCCTAGAAAATGCTGATGTCTGTGTGGTCACATACATAGTTTTTCGCCACAGAGAGCACACTGACAGTGCAAGGTTATAATGCCTTCCACACATTTAGACCAGCTACTACACAGACAGGGATTAAAGGTAGAGGTGTCTGAATTTACATCAGAAATAAATATACCTCATGGATGGTCAAACAGGACAGTGCACTTGAGCTTCTCCACGTTCAAGTCCTCATAGGCAAAATCCAATACCTCTTTCTCGTAAGCTATGTTCCCCCTCTATGACACAGGAAACCCATACCATATATTTAAACTTATTGGAAACACTCAACATCCAATCCAATACCATATTCATGGTCGACTTTAATTATCCCACACCAAATGTACAAGCACAGAGATTCCTTGATTTTTGTCAACACAAACTCCCTGGACCAGATTGTCAATACACCAACAAGCTGTGCAGCCAAACTGGATCTTATCCTCACTAATATGGGACTACTGCACATCTCCTAGTGTCATTACTTCACTGGTAAGGTCAGACCACAAAATGGTCTCCTTTGAAGTAAAAATAAAAACTGGAACCCCAGATATTCAGGAACTACTCTAAGGCTAACTTCCTACTATTAAATGATAACCTAGCAAAATTTCAGTCCCCCATAGAGGCAGCTGTACCCACCCAGAAGAAGTCCAGAACTAACTCAAAAAAAAAAAAAAAAACACACACACACACTGATAGAATCACAACATCAATAGGCTGTACAGCAGAAGGAAGAAAATCATGGCAAAAATTAGCAGATGCCACACCCAGAAGGATAAAAACACCGTCATCAAACTAAAGAAACAACTCAGAGGACAAATAAAGTCTACCAAATCAAAATGTGTGGTAAATTTGGCCTCTCAGACCAAGGACAACCACAAGGCATTCTTTAGCTATGTCCACAACCCCAAAGGTAATACACAGTTGTGTGCAGAGTTCATTGTTAATGGAACCACCAAACCTACTGGATGACAAATTCAGCTCCAACTTTACCCCTCACTCCCCTCAACTATTCCTCAGGAAATACCATCAAATCTTACTCCTCTTGCTATCACTAGGGAACAAGTCCTTAATGCTCTCTGTCTAAGGCCAAGAACACTGCATCAATCGACCCAGACAGTATTCCAGGATGCCTTCTAAATAGTATGAAACATGACCTATCAAGCACTCTGGAATTGCTATTTAACTGTAGCCTCCAAACATGCTTTGTGCTTCATGAATGGAGAACAGCAACAGTCATCCCTCTGCACAAAGGTGGGCCATCTACAAACCCTGGAAACTACAGACTCATAAGTCTCACTAGTCTCATATGCAAAGCCATGGAAAAATGATCATGGAAATTATCAGTAATGATATAGGAAACCTCCAGACACCAGATCCAACACAATGTGGTTTGATCAAGGGCAGGTCATGCCTACTTAACCTGGTGGACTTCTTTGAGAAGATCACCAAAGCAATGGCTCATAGGTTCATAGGTAGGTACTAGGCTATCTGCCTGAAGGCATTTATAAGCCTATCCAGAATGTGTTAACTTTCGCCGCCCCCTTAGATTAGTTCCCTGTGCCTCTGTCCAGCAGAGCCAGTGAAGCGATCCCTAGTGTAAACTTTCTGTTTCCCATCCACTCATCAAGGTTTATCCTAAAGAGGGATAGCAAGGAACTCTGTCTAATGTAGATTGGAATCTTGTTCCAGAGAATGGGAAGTCTCTGGGACAGGAATCTATCCCTCCAGCACATCCTATTTATTATTGTGGTGAGGTTTAGATCCCTGGAGTGTCTGGCTCGAGGGAATATGATTTTCTTTAGGTGGAGCATGTCCATCAATTCTGGGTTGGACATGGCCTTGTACGTCAGGCAGAGATCACCTCTGAGTAGGCGGTATGCAACCGAGTACAGCTGGAGTTTCTTCAGTCGAGCTGCATAGGACATCTGCTTGAAGCCAGTGATTCTCTTGGTGAGGTACTTCTGTGGTCTTTCCAGTTGTTGCAGGTGTCTTGTAAGGTACATCCCAAATAGGGCATTGTACTCTATGATGGGTCTGATGAGTGATGCGTAGAGGGGCCCAGTGACCTCTTTTGATCAGGATGCAAACCCTTTTGTGATTAGGTGGGCCACATAGAAGGATTTTCTAACCACTTTGGTAATGTGATTATCAAAGGAGAGGTTACTATCTACTTGAGTCCCCAGATCCCTTATTACATCTTCCATATTTTGGGGGTATACCACCTATGTGGTAGTTTGTGGGCACTTTGTTTTTTCCAAAGGGGATGACTGTGCCCTTTTTGGCATTTAGCTTGAGGCCATGGTTTTGACACCAGGTATCTGTCTCAGTGAGACCCTTTTGGTGTATGTTTGTGTCAGCCGGAGAGTCAATTATAGCCCCTAGTTTGCAGTCATCTGTGAACCTGGTCAGCCATAGTCCTCCGGTGCATGCCTGTACCTCTGAGAAATATATGCTGAACAGGAGGGGTTCTTTGGACTGAGCCCTGGGGAATGCCACTTGTAACTGGTTTAGAGTCAGACATAGCTCCAGCAACTCTTACCATGTGGGTTCTGTCCGTGAGCCAGTTGGCAACCCATCTCATGACACAGGGGTTTATGTTCAGGCTGGCGAGCTTGTCTATAATATCTGAGTAGGGAATGGTGTTGAAGGCCTTTGCGAGGTCTAGGTAGGCTGTGTGGACCACCTTTCCCTTGTCTATAGCCTTGGTAACTGTTGCAAAGAAGTCCACCAGGTTTAAAAGGCATGATCTGCCCTTAACAAAGCTGAACTGAGTAGTGTCCAGTGTTTGGTGGTCTCCTATGTCTCTATTAATGAGATCCATGATGATGCACTCCATAGCTTTGCAGACCAAGCTAGTCAGGCTTTTAGGGCGATAGTTCCCGGGGTCCATTGTGGCTCCACCTTTGTGGAGTGGAATAACCGTTGCTGTGTGCCACTCTGTGGGCACATAGCCTGTGGAGAGGCTGAGTTTAAACAGTGTGTTTAGGTGAGGGGTTACTTCATCTTTGAGCTCATGTAGGACGCAGCCTGGGACACCGTCCGGTCCCACTGATGCTGTGTTTTTGGCTTTGGAGAGGGCTGTTTTAACCTAAGTGTCTGTGATTTCAGGGGCACTACATTCTTCTGGTATAGTTATGGGCCCTTTTGGGGGAGAGAGGGGGTGAAGTTTGCACTGAACCTGTCTGCCAGGATGTTGGCTATATCGGTCGGTTCAGTGTATTTTGTGCCATTCTGCACTAACTCTGAGCAAATCTGAGAATTGCCACTTAGATTCTTGACATAGTTAACGAATGCCTTGTGGTTATCTTTGGAGTCCATGGCAATTTTTCTTTCGAAGCTAGATTTGGATGATTTTATGAGGGAACATAGTTTCTTGCTGATACTGATCAGTGATGTCTTCCCTTCTTGGGATTTTACTCTTTTCTGTACTAGTTTCCTCCTTCTATTGTATAGCTTGTTTATGGCAGGGGTCCACCAGACTGGTTCCTTTTCTTGGAGGAGTGAGTCTTGGTTTTGTTTGGGATAGCACGATCCATGCATTCTTGTAGGTGCCTGTAAAGTGCATTAGTAAAGGATTTTGCAGCTTGGACAGCATTATCCTTTAGCATGGGGACTTTGAAACTTCCCACCTCGGTCTTAAGTAACGTGACGTTTGCTTTTGAAAAGTTTTTCCCGGTGGTTTCTTTGACCGGGGGTGGTGGTGGAATATGGATATCCAGAGTGATTAGTTTATGGTCAGATCTAACCAGCGAGGGGTTGAACTCCAGTGTGGAAAACCGGCCGCCCATGTTGGTGATGACCAGATCCAATATGTTGTCACCTCTGGTGGGGGTGTTGACCAGTTGATCCAGGGCATTTGAGTTTATAAATTCTAGGAAATGTTGGGCAAGGGAGTTTGTACTTGAGTAGTTCTCCCAGTTAATGTTTGGGTAATTGAAATCACCCAATATCAGGGTGTTTGGTAGGACCTTTATGTTTTCCAGTGTTTCCAGGAATGCGGAATGGGGGTTCTGGGACATGGTGGATGATCTGTAGCAAGCTATAATTTGAATAGCAGTTTTGCCCATTGTTAGTTGCACGTAAATGATCTCTGAAGCATCGTGCTGTGCCACTAACCTGGAGGTGTGGGTATCCTTGATGAATATGGATACTCCCCCACCTTTTGTATTTCGGTCCGGGTTTTGTGGCCGAAATGTATGGTATGAGTTGTACCCTGGCAGTGCTGGGGTGCTCTCTGGAGCCTTAAACCAGGTTTCTGTTACTGCATATATATTGATTTTCTCCATACTGAGGAGTGCCTCGAGTGCATGAATTTTGAGGTTTAGACTTCTGGCATTGAGTAGCATTACCCTCGGTTTTTTGTTACTTGTGCTATTTATGGCGGTGGGTTTGTCTTTTGAGCCTTGCCTAAAAAGGCACTATGGGGTGGCAAGAGCCGTGGCCAGTATTCGAAAGCCTAAGGGTGACAGGTGTGAGCCGTCTCTAGTGAAGCAGCGTGGCTTATTGAGCATGTCATCCCAGGCTGACAGACACTGGATCCCCTTTGAATGACACCAGAAGCTTAGCCAATTGTTGAAATTGATAATTTATTCTCTATACTGTGGTATCATTCTTGGTGAGGCAGGATGCTACTCAGGGTCAGGGTCATACCGGCCTGGGCTACATGATCAGAGAACTCCTCCATGTCTCTTTTCATGTAGTCCAGGGAGGTACAGCTCAGGTCATTCACACCAACATGGACAATGACATAGTCATATTTGTACTTGTTCTGGAGTGACCTGAGTGCTTGTGTTAGGTGGCGGATCCTGGCACCCGACAGGCAGCTAACAGTAACCTTCTCCTTGTTCAGCCTAGTGAGTGGGACGTTAGTGTGCCTTACTATAGAGTCACCTATTACTAGTGTGTTGGGTATGTTATTTTGCCTTAAGGGCTATGATTGTGTGGCACACTGGTTTTGTGAAGTATGTGTTTCATGGTTTGTGTTGAGGGGTGGAGGTTGCTTGGATGTCTGCTTTGGAGGTCTCTGTTGCTTTTGCAGATTTTTATTTAGAGCCTTCAAGTATATTTTTGTGTATTTATGTGTGTTTTTTGCCAGTGCTGGTTTCATAGGTCTGTGTGAGACTGGTGGTGTGATGCAAGTAATACCCTTCTCCTCTTGACTGCCTAGTCCAGTCTTGGGTTGAGAGAGCTTAGCCTCCAGTTTGGCTGTATAATTGCATCTCTCACATGTACTAGTGTTTGGTGGAAGGAGGAGAGGGTTGTCAGTGTACATCGGGCAATTGTAACATTGCTTCAAATTGCCCAGATTCACCAGTTGGACCAGAAAGTACACCTGAAACTGCCCTTTGGACAAGCCTGGATAGGTACAGTGAACTGTTTTACTGATTGGCTGGTAAGGTTGACTAGAGAGCCTTGTCCTTCTCTACAGTATAGGGGGGGGGTCTAGTGCTAAGGTTTATTAGTGCTTGCTATGAGTTTTGAGCAAGTGCCGTGATGAGAAGTGAATGGTTTGAGTGCTTAAGTTGAAAATCTGTGTAGTTCTAATGGAAAAATTAAAGAGTAGACTTTGTGGATGAGGGCAGAATGGGTCACACTGCCTACCATGACCTGGCCAAGGCATTTGACACAATACCACACTCAGGCATTGTTGACAAACTCAAGAGGTTCAGTACAAACCCTTATATCACCCAGTAGATAGCCACCTGACTCTCAGACAGGACCCAGGAAGTTAGAATTGGGTAGTCCACCTCTACAAAGGGCCAATCACAAGTGGATGGTCCTTGGACTGCTTCTTTTTAGCAATTACATCTCTGAAATCAAGGCCAGTGTCAGTGGTCTCCGCTGACTAAATTTGCAGATGATTGCAAATTAAGAGCTGTCATTGAATCCCCCACTGACATAAATGTTCTACAGGAAGGGCTAACACAAACAAACAACTCTGTCAGAGCCATGAACTAAAACAAAATTACAAAAAATTTATAATAGTATCCTTCAGGAAGTCATCCATCCCTGGTAACTATCATATTGACAACACACCCTTAGCATTGACCCAGTAGTCAGGGACTTGAGGACACACACAGACAGCAATCCAGCCTTTGACCATCATGTGTCAACAGTAGTGAAGAAATCATTCTACACTGTGCAACTTATAACCAAAGTTATAACATCTACGTCCAGTGATGTAATTGTTCCAATGTATTCAGTATTCATCAGATCTATCATTGAGTACAGTGCCCCATTTGGTACTAATCAGGCATATCCAACAATTGGGACATCCTCAGAGGTTCTCCACCAAAAGAATACAGGGCAGCATAAGTAACATGTCCCATTCAGACCACCTGAAGGCCCTATCCCTGTATTTGTTTCCTATAGGCTGTTGAGGGGAGATCCATGCCAAGCATACAAGACATTATCAGACCCCATTCTGATGGACTTCCTGCATATCCACAAAACAAACAGCATCAGAATTACCCATTCTAAAGACTTAAACCTTGCCTGTGATATTAATAGGACCTGGTGGAGAGACAGTTGTGTATCTGTGAGACTACCCCTTCTCAGGAACAGGCTCCCCATCCACGTGAAGCAGAGTTCCTCCCCAAACCAATTCAAGTGTAACTTGAAAAACTGGATGGGGAACAGGCAGTTCATCCCTGGTTTGGCACCTATGTCTCTAATGGACAATGGCAGCTTGTAAATGGCTCATCTTCCATGCCCCTCATTATCAATGTTTCCTCTGCCAAGCCCCTACTAACAAATTTTAAGTGGAAACAAGTAAATGTGAGGGCACTGAATATAATGAAAAGTTTTCCTTTAGCAATAAATGTTTCAGTTTGTCTTTCATGCTGCAACCGAGGAATATATTTTTCTTTTTTCTCTTACTTTTCCATTGGAACAAGCTGATAATAGGGCAATAAAAGACAGAACATGGTTTCTGAATGTATGCAAGTAGTTTACACATCTGTAGGAGGGAGAATAGAGATAAGAAAGACACCAGTTAGTGTAAACAGTGTCTTAGCATAGATAACCTCAATTTCAGGTTAACTAGGGCCTGTGTTAGCAGCTGTCTGGCACAGATGTTCCGATTAGGAGGATTAAACTTCATTATTCGAAGATATACATAGTTATGCGTGTTTATATTAAGTTAATAGGTTTGGGGGGTGTTCTATGGTTGTGTTTTTGTTTTAATAAAAACTCTCAAACAAAAAAAACAAAGTTTTGTAAAATGTAACATAAGTTCAAATGATGATGAGAGCAAATGTATAAAAGATTAACCTGACAGACATTATTGGGTGCATTATCACAAAAGCTTGAATTAGACATTTAAAAAAAGCTGCCACATATAATGGGGTAGGATTAATGACTTCTTACCATAATGGTGACCCTTTCCCTGTTATCTTGGAATGTGTATGGTCTCACAGCTATAGATAAAAAAGACAGAATACTTGTTTTAAGAAATTCAGAATGCAAAGAACATTTGGAAAGAAGTGAGCAAAGCGTAAATGGAAATATTTATGGAAAACTTAAATATGAGAAGATTAGAGGTGATGAGGCTCAACAAGAAACAGTTAAGTTAGAAGGAGATGAGATAAATAAGGGTGATACATAACCAACCTAAAGGAAAGTCTCCAGCAATAGATGGTATTCCAGTGGAAGCTGGAAGTTAGAAGGGAAGAAAAGTGATGCAAATCTGAAAGTGTTTTTAACGGTATTTTAAAAGGAGAGGAGGGGGCCAACATCCTAGGAAAAATCTGTGGTGGCTGTAATACCTAAAGACAGTAAAGCCCCATCCGATCCAGTTTCATATAGCCCCATTTCAATTCTAAACAATGATTATAAAGTGTTTATGTCTAGAATGGAAAAGGTGATGCCGAATTTGATAGATATGGACCAGTGTGGTTTTGTGGAGGTGAGGCAAACTTTTGACAACATTAACAGAACAATGATGATCCAAAGGGAAGCAGAATGTAAGAAAATACCACTGTTATTGGTGGGTCTTGATACAGAGAAAGCATTCAGCAATGTAAGCTAGAATTTTATGAGTTGGGCAATGGAAGCATTTGCATTTCCTGATACAGCAATATGATTAATTAGAATATATGAGGAATTGGAGGCAAATATTAAAAAAAGTTGGGAGGGTTCCTTTCTGATAAGTTTTGTCCAAACAGAGGAGTCAGGTAAGGGTGTCTTCTTTTCCCTTTGTTATTTACACTATTTTTGAAACCACTGGCAAAGAAAATAAGGACTCAGAAATTCAAAGATATAATTGGTATGGTGTTCAAGAAAAGTTGGCTTTATTTGCAGATGATATTATTACATACCTGATGGAATCAGAAAAGGGCATTTCAATGCTGAGGATTATTCTGAGACAGTTCTGGGTTTTTTTTGTGGGGGGGGGGGTATAAAATTAACAAAGATAAAACAAAGCCTATAGCTATAGACTATTTATCCACACATGAATTACTCCAGTAATACCCATATTTATGGGAACATGATAAAATGAAGTATTTAGGAGTATGGATTAAAACGAATTTGGTTATGGCTGCTAAGGATATATGTGAGAAGAGAACAGGAAAAAATAATACAAAAACTGAGAAACTGGAAGATGTTAAGTTGTCTATCTCGCCTTCATTCTTGCTGGATGGGTTCGGAGCCGACCTCGGCCCGACTGCCACTCTAAAAGCTCGAGAGTTGGTTCCACCGGCTCGAGGCTCCCCTTATATCCCACAATGCTAGGCGAGAGTTACCTCAGATCTCGTTTGCCGCTACAGCTTCGAGGTTGGTTGTTCTACCGGTTCCTGGTGAGTTTTGAGCTTTTTCTATTAAAAGTTACTCTTTTTACCCCTTTTTTAGTTTAATTATTCTTAAATTAGTGTAGTTCATTGAACTTTATCCCCAATCTAATTTTTCCCGTTTCTTGTTTAAAAGAACCTTTGGTTCTTCCCTTGGGCCTTAGGCCTTCCCTTCCCTAGGAGTGTTTGTGTAGTTTACTACTGTTTGTTGTACTTTATTTTTTTAGTATTTTTACTAAAGTTATTATTCTGACAGGGTATAACTGGTGTGTTTGAGTGTGTGTTTGTGTTCACCAGTTAGGCTATGTCAAAAGAAGCAAGGTCTCGATTCAAGAAGTGTGATGCGTGCTGTCAGAAAATGTCTCTGACAGACGCTCACACTTCTTGTGTCTATTGTCTGGGGCCTTTGCACCTGCAGGACTCCTGTGCTGTTTGCCATGGCTTCAGCCCCAGGGTCCTGCAGGAAAGAAAAAAGCTTATTCTGAGAGGCTTGTTGAAGCCTGAGGATTCCCTGTCTGTCTCAACAGGGAAGCCCTCCAAGGCATCGAGGTCTTCGGCTCCGGCTTCTGAGCCGAGACCTCAGGTTGTTCAACCTTTGCCTTTATCGGCTCCGGCTGGAGCCGATAAGACTCAGTCCACAGTTTCTGTGGCTTCCTCGGCTCGCCGGAGCCGAGGTTATCGAGGTACCCATGTCGGCTCCGACAAGATCTTCGAGCCGACAACCAGAAAGAGGTCTAGGTCACCTTCTCTTGGCTCCGTTCATTCGGCTCCAGGATCTCCCCTGCTGTCTGAACGGAGCCAAAGGTCTCATTCCTCTAGGTCATCGAGGCTGTCCGATCATGACCTTCAGAGGGTGGTGAGTCGACTACTCAAGTCCGAGGCACTAGCCCAGATGCTTCAGAGCCCGACTCATCAGTCGGTGCCTGCCCCGTCCATCAACTCTTTCCTCCTTCGACTCTCTTGAGTTCGGAGCCGGGTCGGTCGGAACCGAGACTGTGGTCACTGAGCCGAGACAATTGTCTTCGCCCGCCGTCGGCCCGCTTCTTCCATGGAGGAATCTCGGCCGGACTTCCTCGTCGGCTCCGAGGGGTGAGTGGCATCGGACCCTTGTCCGACCCCTCTCCTCTCGGTGCTTCGGGCGCTGGTGAGTTCGGCTCCGACATCGGCCTCGGAGCCATCACTGTCGGTGCCGAGGGGTCCTTAGCTCCTCGGAGCGGGACCTCTGGCTCTGCCTGACAGGGGTGCTGAGGTCATGCGGAGTGGGGGGTTTTGGGGAGAGAGGGGTGAAGTTTGCACTGAACCTGTCTGCCAGGATGTTGGCTATATCGGTCGGTTCAGTGTATTTTGTGCCATTCTGCACTAACTCTGAGCAAATCTGAGAATTGCCACTTAGATTCTTGACATAGTTAACGAATGCCTTGTGGTTATCTTTGGAGTCCATGGCAATTTTTCTTCGGGCTAGATTTGGATGATTTTATGAGGGAACATAGTTTCTTGCTGATACTGATCAGTGATGTCTTCCCTTCTTGGGATTTTACTCTTTTCTGTACTAGTTTCCTCCTTCTATTGTATAGCTTGTTTATGGCAGGGTCCACCAGACTGGTTCCTTTTCTTGGAGGAGTGAGTCTTGGTTTTGTTTGGGATAGCACGATCCATGCATTCTTGTAGGTGCCTGTAAAGTGCATTAGTAAAGGATTTTGCAGCTTGGACAGCATTATCCTTTAGCATGGGGACTTTGAAACTTCCCACCTCGGTCTTAAGTAACGTGACGTTTGCTTTTGAAAAGTTTTTCCCGGTGGTTTCTTTGACCGGGGGTGGTGGTGGAATATGGATATCCAGAGTGATTAGTTTATGGTCAGATCTAACCAGCGAGGGGTTGAACTCCAGTGTGGAAAACCGGCCGCCCATGTTGGTGATGACCAGATCCAATATGTTGTCACCTCTGGTGGGGGTGTTGACCAGTTGATCCAGGGCATTTGAGTTTATAAATTCTAGGAAATGTTGGGCAAGGGAGTTTGTACTTGAGTAGTTCTCCCAGTTAATGTTTGGGTAATTGAAATCACCCAATATCAGGGTGTTTGGTAGGACCTTTATGTTTTCCAGTGTTTCCAGGAATGCGGAATGGGGGTTCTGGGACATGGTGGATGATCTGTAGCAAGCTATAGTTTGAATAGCAGTTTTGCCCATTGTTAGTTGCACGTAAATGATCTCTGAAGCATCGTGCTGTGCCACTAACCTGGAGGTGTGGGTATCCTTGATGAATATGGATACTCCCCCACCTTTTGTATTTCGGTCCGGGTTTTGTGGCCGAAATGTATGGTATGAGTTGTACCCTGGCAGTGCTGGGGTGCTCTCTGGAGCCTTAAACCAGGTTTCTGTTACTGCATATATATTGATTTTCTCCATACTGAGGAGTGCCTCGAGTGCATGAATTTTGAGGTTTAGACTTCTGGCATTGAGTAGCATTACCCTCGGTTTTTTGTTACTTGTGCTATTTATGGCGGTGGGTTTGTCTTTTGAGCCTTGCCTAAAAAAGGCACTATGGGGGTGGCAAGAGCCGTGGCCAGTATTCGAAAGCCTAAGGGTGACAGGTGTGAGCCGTCTCTAGTGAAGCAGCGTGGCTTATTGAGCATGTCATCCCAGGCTGACAGACACTGGATCCCCTTTGAATGACACCAGAAGCTTAGCCAATTGTTGAAATTGATAATTTATTCTCTATACCGTGGTATCATTCTTGGTGAGGCAGGATGCTACTCAGGGTCAGGGTCATACCGGCCTGGGCTACATGATCAGAGAACTCCTCCATGTCTCTTTTCATGTAGTCCAGGGAGGTACAGCTCAGGTCATTCACACCAACATGGACAATGACATAGTCATATTTGTACTTGTTCTGGAGTGACCTGAGTGCTTGTGTTAGGTGGCGGATCCTGGCACCCGACAGGCAGCTAACAGTAACCTTCTCCTTGTTCAGCCTAGTGAGTGGGACGTTAGTGTGCCTTACTATAGAGTCACCTATTACTAGTGTGTTGGGTATGTTATTTTGCCTTAAGGGCTATGATTGTGTGGCACACTGGTTTTGTGAAGTATGTGTTTCATGGTTTGTGTTGAGGGGTGGAGGTTGCTTGGATGTCTGCTTTGGAGGTCTCTGTTGCTTTTGCAGATTTTTATTTAGAGCCTTCAAGTATATTTTTGTGTATTTATGTGTGTTTTTTGCCAGTGCTGGTTTCATAGGTCTGTGTGAGACTGGTGGTGTGATGCAAGTAATACCCTTCTCCTCTTGACTGCCTAGTCCAGTCTTGGGTTGAGAGAGCTTAGCCTCCAGTTTGGCTGTATAATTGCATCTCTCACATGTACTAGTGTTTGGTGGAAGGAGGAGAGGGTTGTCAGTGTACATCGGGCAATTGTAACATTGCTTCAAATTGCCCAGATTCACCAGTTGGACCAGAAAGTACACCTGAAACTGCCCTTTGGACAAGCCTGGATAGGTACAGTGAACTGTTTTACTGATTGGCTGGTAAGGTTGACTAGAGAGCCTTGTCCTTCTCTACAGTATGGGGGGGGGTCTAGTGCTAAGGTTTATTAGTGCTTGCTATGAGTTTTGAGCAAGTGCCGTGATGAGAAGTGAATGGTTTGAGTGCTTAAGTTGAAAATCTGTGTAGTTCTAATGGAAAAATTAAAGAGTAGACTTTGTGGATGAGGGCAGAATGGGTCACACTGCCTACCATGACCTGGCCAAGGCATTTGACACAATACCACACTCAGGCATTGTTGACAAACTCAAGAGGTTCAGTACAAACCCTTATATCACCCAGTAGATAGCCACCTGACACTCAGACAGGACCCAGGAAGTTAGAATTGGGTAGTCCACCTCTACAAAGGGGCCAATCACAAGTGGATGGTCCTTGGACTGCTTCTTTTTAGCAATTACATCTCTGAAATCAAGGCCAGTGTCAGTGGTCTCCGGCTGACTAAATTTGCAGATGATTGCAAATTAAGAGCTGTCATTGAATCCCCCACTGACATAAATGTTCTACAGGAAGGGCTAACACAAACAAACAACTCTGTCAGAGCCATGAACTAAAACAAAATTACAAAAAATTTATAATAGTATCCTTCAGGAAGTCATCCATCCCTGGTAACTATCATATTGACAACACACCCCTTAGCATTGACCCAGTAGTCAGGGACTTGAGGACACACACAGACAGCAATCCAGCCTTTGACCATCATGTGTCAACAGTAGTGAAGAAATCATTCTACACTGTGCAACTTATAACCAAAGTTATAACATCTACGTCCAGTGATGTAATTGTTCCAATGTATTCAGTATTCATCAGATCTATCATTGAGTACAGTGCCCCATTTGGTACTAATCAGGCATATCCAACAATTGGGACATCCTCAGAGGTTCTCCACCAAAAGAATACAGGGCAGCATAAGTAACATGTCCCATTCAGACCACCTGAAGGCCCTATCCCTGTATTTGTTTCCTATAGGCTGTTGAGGGGAGATCCATGCCAAGCATACAAGACATTATCAGACCCCATTCTGATGGACTTCCTGCATATCCACAAAACAAACAGCATCAGAATTACCCATTCTAAAGACTTAAACCTTGCCTGTGATATTAATAGGACCTGGTGGAGAGACAGTTGTGTATCTGTGAGACTACCCCTTCTCAGGAACAGGCTCCCCATCCACGTGAAGCAGAGTTCCTCCCAAACCAATTCAAGTGTAACTTGAAAAACTGGATGGGGAACAGGCAGTTCATCCCTGGTTTGGCACCTATGTCTCTAATGGACAATGGCAGCTTGTAAATGGCTCATCTTCCATGCCCCTCATTATCAATGTTTCCTCTGCCAAGCCCCTACTAACAAATTTTAAGTGGAAACAAGTAAATGTGAGGGCACTGAATATAATGAAAAGTTTTCCTTTAGCAATAAATGTTTCAGTTTGTCTTTCATGCTGCAACCGAGGAATATATTTTTCTTTTTTCTCTTACTTTTCCATTGGAACAAGCTGATAATAGGGCAATAAAAGACAGAACATGGTTTCTGAATGTATGCAAGTAGTTTACACATCTGTAGGAGGGAGAATAGAGATATGAAAGACACCAGTTAGTGTAAACAGTGTCTTAGCATAGATAACCTCAATTTCAGGTTAACTAGGGCCTGTGTTAGCAGCTGTCTGGCACAGATGTTCCGATTAGGAGGATTAAACTTCATTATTTGAAGATATACATAGTTATGCGTGTTTATATTAAGTTAATAGGTTTGGGGGGTGTTCTATGGTTGTGTTTTTGTTTTAATAAAAACTCTCAAACAAAAAAAACAAAGTTTTGTAAAATGTAACATAAGTTCAAATGATGATGAGAGCAAATGTATAAAAGATTAACCTGACAGACATTATTGGGTGCATTATCACAAAAGCTGGAATTAGACATTTAAAAAAGCTGCCATATATATTAGGCGGGAATAATGACTTCTTACTATAATGGTGACACTTTCCCTGTTATCTTGGAATGTGTATGGTCTCACAGCTATAGATAAAAAAGACAGAATACTTGTTTTAAGAAATTCAGAATGCAAAGAACATTTGGAAAGAAGTGAGCAAAGCGTAAATGGAAATATTTATGGAAAACTTAAATATGAGAAGATTAGAGGTGATGAGGCTCAACAAGAAACAGTTAAGTTAGAAGGAGATGAGATAAATAAGGGTGATACATAACCAACCTAAAGGAAAGTCTCCAGCAATAGATGGTATTCCAGTGGAAGCTGGAAGTTAGAAGGGAAGAAAAGTGATGCAAATCTGAAAGTGTTTTTAACGGTATTTTAAAAGGAGAGGAGGGGGCCAACATCCTAGGAAAAATCTGTGGTGGCTGTAATACCTAAAGACAGTAAAGCCCCATCCGATCCAGTTTCATATAGCCCCATTTCAATTCTAAACAATGATTATAAAGTGTTTATGTCTAGAATGGAAAAGGTGATGCCGAATTTGATAGATATGGACCAGTGTGGTTTTGTGGAGGTGAGGCAAACTTTTGACAACATTAACAGAACAATGATGATCCAAAGGGAAGCAGAATGTAAGAAAATACCACTGTTATTGGTGGGTCTTGATACAGAGAAAGCATTCAGCAATGTAAGCTAGAATTTTATGAGTTGGGCAATGGAAGCATTTGCATTTCCTGATACAGCAATATGATTAATTAGAATATATGAGGAATTGGAGGCAAATATTAAAAAAAGTTGGGAGGGTTCCTTTCTGATAAGTTTTGTCCAAACAGAGGAGTCAGGTAAGGGTGTCTTCTTTTCCCTTTGTTATTTACACTATTTTTGAAACCACTGGCAAAGAAAATAAGGGACTCAGAAATTCAAAGATATAATTGGTATGGTGTTCAAGAAAAGTTGGCTTTATTTGCAGATGATATTATTACATACCTGATGGAATCAGAAAAGGGCATTTCAATGCTGAGGATTATTCTGAGACAGTTCTGGGTTTTTTTGTGGGGGGGGTATAAAATTAACAAAGATAAAACAAAGCCTATAGCTATAGACTATTTATCCACACATGAATTACTCCAGTAATACCCATATTTATGGGAACATGATAAAATGAAGTATTTAGGAGTATGGATTAAAACGAATTTGGTTATGGCTGCTAAGGATATATGTGAGAAGAGAACAGGAAAAAATAATACAAAAACTGAGAAACTGGAAGTTCTTGCTAATGGATATGGATAGCAAGATACAAGCAGTAAAAAGTTTTTATCCTCTTTTGTTTTATACAATGGTCAGGTATATTATTTATCAACCAAAAGACAAGTTATGGACAATAATTAATAAAGAGTGGAAAGATTTTATTTAGGAAGGGAATAGAACAAGAGTCAAGTGGGATAAGTTGATCCTCACAACAGAGCAAGGAGGTTTAGGGTTACCTGATTTGAAGGGATATTTTAGAGTTACACAGTTAAGACCCTTGAACATAACACAAGCAGAAAGCTATAATTCATGGTGGAGATGGATGATGATGAAGCAGGGGAGTAATTCAAGAAATAAGGAAAGAACTGGATTTTGAACACAAATCCTTAAGGAAAATAACATTCATACAGAATGTTATAGTTACAAAGTAGCAGAAGGTATACTAATAACTAAGCCAACTTGAGAATGAAGAAAGGAGATTTTTCCAGTAAGGAAGTCTGCAGTTAGGGGCAGAGAGAATAGATAAGAGGGGGCTGGAATTTACTGGAGGAAGCTGGCAAAGGAGTCAAGGTATTGGTAACACGTCATTAAAGAAGGAAAGGTAATAGAATGGGAAGAAGCCAATAAGACATTTGGATTGAAAGATGGTGATTGCCTTCCTTATCAGGGATTGATATCAGGGTATTTTCAAAGAGAAAGGCATAGGGGAATCCTAAATAAAAAAACAGCACTGGTTGAGTTTTTAATTGAATGTAGAACAGCAACTGCTGTTAGAAAGAGATAATGAGTGGGACATATAAAATATTGCATGATAACAGTAAGAATCAATCAGAAATAAGAAAAGACTGGGCAGTGAGATTAGATAAAGACACAAATAAACAATAGGCGGACATATGTATGGCTTCGAAATATGCTGCAAAGTCTAGAAGATTTAGGATTTTTGCCTTGAAGTATTTGCATAGATACTTTTATACCCCATGGAGACTCTAAACATGTTTTCATCAGGTAGATGATAAATGCTGGAGGTGTGATGGGGGAAGAAAGAGGTATCTGGGAGCATATCTTTTGTGAGTGTAATGAGTTGGCAGACTAAAAATGCCCTACAAAGTATTCTGTTGGGAATAATAGGTGAGCAAATGAGTGTGAATAAGAAAATTATGTTTCTGAGCGGGGATACAGGATCTGAAATGCCTACACATATTAAGGCCTTGTTAAGTTTAGTTCTGGTGGCTGCCGAAAAAGCAATTACTAGAAAATGGAAATCAAAATCTAAACCAACTATATCTGAAGTAGTGAATATTGTAACAGAGATAAAAGGAACAGGGGGTGAGATTTTAGGAAAGGGTAGGAGTAAACTTCATAGAAAAAATGGAATAGGAACAATACATGCAGAAAAATGTTTTGGATGAAGAATGAGGTTTAAGAGAAGGCAGGAATTTAATACGTTTTGTAATGTCTAGATTATAGGATATATAATAATATATGTGGAGAATTATGTTTGCAAATATGAATGTATTAATATGGTTTGATTTACTTTTACATAAATGTTTGCCTATGTCACAAGTGATAGTTTAAAGATGTTTAAAAAAAAAGATGTACATACAAATTACTACAAAAAAAGAAATCACACAGCAAGCATACTGTCAATTTTAGAAAATTGATGGGGGTGACATTACTTCTTACACGTGACTTTCAGTTTCTTGGAGTTGCCTCCAAAATGATTCCCCTGTAAACATTGTTTAAAGTTGTGTTACCTATAAAACGGCATATAAGTTTGTGAAGCTGTGTGCTATTTGTGTTTAAGTCTCCTCATCTGGACTTATTAACCTGCCAGTAATAATTTATTTAGGTGTCCTATTCCTGTTTGATGGCAGGTTGGACAGCAATTGCTTGCAGCTCTGAGCTACAAATTCAAATATGAGAATGTGAAAAACATATTTTAAACTGAAAAATTAAAGTAATTATTTGCCTTACTGGTGAAGTATCCATCTTCTCACACTTAAATAACACATAATAAAAAGTAAACAAAAAGAAATGCATGCCAATAAAGCCACAACAGAAATATTTAAAACCACTTTTCATTCTATTATTCTAGACATAAACAGAAAGAAAATAAGTATATAGCAAATAATATAACAAAGTTAACTATCGCTTGTAAAGTTATGTTAATAAAGTAACACGTTCTACATGATTATTACTTTTGTTTAAAAGTAAACTAGACTTTTTCTTTCATTGTTTACAGGCTTAACATGTCTTACAATCAACTACTCTTCCTTTTTCTGTAAAATCATTGGCATAACTGACTAGTGCAGTAATATGTAATGGGGACTATTTTTATCAAAACAAGCATGTACACAGAAAACACACACACACTCATATATAACACACAACACATTATCAGCACACAAGCAGAGACCATTTTACTTAATAAAATACTACTCTGCGGGGTAGACATTATTATAGGGAGATATCAGACATTTGAGTGATGGAGAGGCTGACCACCTTCAGGGTCAGTCTAGAAGTTCTGGAAAGTAGAGTAGTATCTTTTGGGAGGATATAATGGTGTTATATCCTGTGAAAAATATATAGAATTATGCTAGTCATATTAGCCTGATGTGCAGTAGGAGTTTTCATTAAACTTATAAGTAATATCATTGTTGTCAACATTAAGGTAATGTAATTATTTGGCTATGGATATTTGGTGTATTACTTACTCAACACATCTTTACACATCTATGTATGACCCTTAGTTAGTATATGTAGTGTCAGGAGGGATCAGAAACTTTATACGCACATACACACTAATATACGCACATACACACTAATATATGCATATACACACACACACACACACACACACACACACACACACACACACGCATGCACACACACACACGCACACACGCACACACACGCACACGCACACACACACGCACACACACACACACACACACACACACACACACACACACAAACACTGCAAGAAAGACAAGCAAGCTAGAGTCTTCATCATGCAGTACCTTCCACCTCCCATAGTAGAGGTGCATGGGATATATCATATATGCAAATGACCCCTTAAAGGCATAGCAGTGTTTCAGCTACAAGGTTTTTGAATGCACATGATTTTTTACCTTTTAAGCCTTTACTGGTGCATTTAGGCTAACAAAACCAACTCTAACTAGCTGTAGATATGCCACTTTTCACCCTTTTTCTGAGCTCGTCAGTACAGCATAAGTGGATTGTTTCGCTATATTTTAGAAACACAGAGCTTAAATCCAAGACAGATGTATGTAAACATTAAGGTTCCTAAAAAATATTCCAAGTAACATTCAAACACAGGCAAATCATTCAGTGGAGTCTCAGAATGTCCTTATCAGGCTGATTTTATACCAGGATGGATATTCAATTCTCATTTGCATTTTCTGTACATCAGGTTAAGACTTTCCATCCATGAAAATACTATGGACCTTAAAACACACAGGACTGCTATGCAAAAGAACTGAACCATTACCAATATAATCTGTATAATGATAATAAGTACACCGGAAAACAGAACAAGTGTTAAAAGATGTTTCCTCTTCTCTACTTTCAGTAGTATCCTAGGTGAGAATTTCTGCACAGCAGTAATGCAGTTATACAAAAATAACTGCATACTACTCAGGTTTGTACTGAACTGAAGCAGTGAGAAAACTGAAATAATGCTCTTTTGTTAGATAAAACCTGGAAGAAATGGAGCTATGTGAACAATTTCACAATATCTGTTCATTTTACAGTAAAAAAACTGTTCCAAGTAACTGCATGTAAGCAATAGTTGCATTATCTGTTGGTTAGTGGTAAAATGTAAAGCAGTTACAAAATGATGCTTAAGACATGCTGAATGTGAAAGATGACAGGAGTCACCACAGGATAGAGTAATGGGATACATATCAATCAACAGCACTTTGAGTGCTGAACAATCAGAAAAGGACCAAAACAAGTTTCTCTAAACTCGGACATCCCATACCACCTGAATTTAAATATGCCTACTCCATGGTTGTGTAATATTGGAGAAAAAAGAAAATTCCACTGTCAGCTAAACTTATTTCTTGCCTTTTCCATCGATTATGCATTCAAGGAAAGTGCTATTGATCATCAGAAGCAGGAGTAATAAGGGGTGAGATCAATAAGGATGAGCTTAAGGAAACAAATTGAGAATAGGAAGGAATGAGGAGAGAGTTTCACATGTTTAGGTACGAAGTGCTTTAAATGACATTTACAAAGAAACATGGGAAAGTGACAGGTCTAACCATACCTCTCAACCTCTTATCACAAGAAATTTGTACAAAGCCAGACAAAATGGGGAGGGGGGGGGACAAAGACCCAAAATAGAGACAATTTTTAAATGTTGCTCTATTTCATTTAGAAATTTGACAAAATAACAGGTTTTGCATTAACATGCATTTTCTGAATGATATAAAGTGTGACACTCTGTGTCGCATGCGATAAGTACTGCAAGCTAGAGTGTGTATTACTAGACAGGTAGGGGTTCTAATCTCACAACATCCAACGTGTGTGTGTGAGTGTGTGTGTGTGTGTGTGTGTGTGTGTGTGTGTGTGTGTGTGTGTGTGTGTGTGTGTGTGTGTGTGTGTGTGTGTGTGTGTGTGTGTGCATCCCCCCTTGCAGCACTAGAGACATGCCCATCTGGTCTAGCACTGTGCAATGATTATGCATCTGGGCGGGTGGTTGGCATAATGGTTAAGGTGGTTACCTTACAGACACAAGGTGCAGGGTTTGAGTCTCACATGAAGTAAATGGCTAGGCTTAAAATGGCCCACAAAGGCAGTTAGCCTACTACTAATCTGTGAATCTACTCAAATGCCTGTCATTATTTACTGACTTCAGTCCTCGAGGATTTGCCAGAAAACCACAACTTTTATGCAAAACAGACCTAAAATACGAGGGAAAAATCTTGATATTCTCCGAAAATCTTGACAGTTGAGATGTATGCCTAACTGAGATAGTAAATAGGTGCTAGAATGGTGCAGTGTGGCACAGTGTTAACTGAACGTGTAGGAAATCCTTGCCTGCCATCTAGTGCTCATTCTTTGACATTGTATTGATTTAGGAATGTATGAACTATAATAAATATCCCAGATCAGCATTACTGGCACTCGGGTCTTCTTGAGAATTCCTTGATGGATTCTGCACTCAAGAAAGACAAGATTTTATAACAGAACATTGGAAATGCCTGCTAAATAATATTATACAACAAATTTTATATTTTATTCTTATAAGATATATATTGATACAAATCCTCATACTGAAAAATGTTCTTTCTTTTACAAACCTTCAGAATTACTTCTGAAGCATATAAACCAAACATTCCCTTTTCTCTTCCTATCTGAGTATGTAAAAAATGTCATTAGTAATGAAAACATCCTTTACATAGGGGGAAAATATTGTTTATGAATTGAAGTTTGCAGTCAGTTATTTTTCAGAATAATAACAGCATTTTCTCATTGAAAGTCAGTTGTTTATTTCGGTGCTTGATGGTACAGAATATTGTATTTTTTCAATGCTCTTTGAATGTTATAAAAATCTCATTTTGATTAGATAATGTGATTAGTTTTATAGTCATTATTACCTGAATATATAGGCAGTGGCCCCCACTCTCTGTAATCACCCTTGTTGTTGCCTTACTCAAAGTTTTAGTTGTCCTTGCTAATCTTGCTTCAGATTCTAACATCGATGTTAACCGATTAGTTTAGCAAGTTGGTAAATGAGAAAAGGGGGAGGGGGGTTACAGTACCTCATCTATTTCTTTACTCATTGTTTTCCTGAAGACTCTGAGCACTTTTGCAGTAAGTGGTAGCTGATTTGCTAAAAAAGAAATGAAAAGCTTCACTCGGTAGCTAAGTTCTGTGTTCATTAAGTAGTTACCAGGCATATGGTCAGGGAGATCACTAAGGAGACTAGCGCAGTTTCTTAATATCACTGTCTAGTTAAGTGACTTGCTCAGAGTTGCACATAGGCAAACGAAAGCTGACGGAATCAAACCTTGGACTACAGGAAATGGCTCATTAACAGTTCATAGCCTTAATTCGCTGTGTTAACTGACAGACAATGCTGGGTTTGTCCATGTGATCCTCACTGTCACTACTTTATGGATTTGTGATCAGTCTGCATGCTAACACAAGGTCGGTGCAACAAGGATATTTCCTTTTCCCTGAGGTGCACATTAATGAATGCCTTCAGGCCTGACAAGTTAATGCAAAATGAATAAATGTTCCTCCGCATCATCTCATTACATATTATGCAGGCTGTCTTCCCGAAGACATTTGTGTACTGGTATTCAGAGATGTTTATTGTTCATAGGTAAAAGAAGGGAGTGTGGGCTCTGTGGCACAAAGGGATTGAACTGTGACTGCAACCCAGGTGATCCTTGCACCTGAGGAGTCAGTGGGTGGGAATGGTAATTTAGTGGTTCTGTGGCACCATGAATATTGAATTAGACTTCTAGTAAAATGATAAAAGAGATCTAAAATTTACAGGTTTGAATCCTGCCAGAGTTGTCATGTAAGATACCAACTAACTTTTAGTCTGGAAGTTAGCTCAGAGGTTTAAGGCCATGAACTGCTTCCTGTAGTCTAGAATTTGATCCCTTTTGGCTTGTTTTTTGTGATTCTGAACAAGACATTTAACAACACAGTACTGTGTGGTAATTGGGCTGGGTTCTTCAAGCATCTTCTGGATTTTAAGCCTAGTAAATACCCACGCGATGGTGTTTGCGCAGTTTTGCATAAAATACAGGTTTTATTTCTTGCACCTCATCACAATGATCGTTTCAAGTAATTTCAGTCCTATGACTTCCCAAATTATTATTCATTCTTCACTGGATACTTAAGAAGCAGCATTGTCAGCTCAGAGCAGCTAGAGTTGGGAACATAGTTAATTCAGTGACACTTGGGGTTGAGAGGATGGCTTAATGGTTAAGGTGTTTGCCTTACAAACACAAGGTGCAGGGTTTGAGTCTCACAATGGATAACTGGGTAGGCTTAAAATGGCTCGCAAGGGCAGATAGTTTAGCAGTAAACTATGAACCTATGAACTTCTGCAAAATTATATAACTTAACAAATTAAACTCTGAGTCAGTTAATATGACATTGCTAATTCTAAGTTTGAAGCTGCTGAACCTGAGGGCGGAGGCTGCTGCAGGAGTCTTCAGAATGCAATGTCTCAGAACCTACTTGATTGGTCATATTAGAACAAATCAAGAGATTGCACTAGATCTCTGTGTACTGTTTTGGGGAGCTTCTCCCTTCCCAGTGTTGTGTGACATTGGAGTTGGTATATATCAGTTCTGGGGTGGGGGTATGTAGGTATACTGATTGCTGTTCTGGCACATTACATGTAATAGGTAGCATTTGAGGTGTTCCACTTGCCCTGAGCATAAGGTGTCCCCAACCATTTGTTCACGTCCGTAAAGTAGAAATTTGCCTAAGTCATGCAGCTGAAAAGCCACCTGGTTAAGAAACTTAGATATTCCTGTCCCACTTCTGTAGTTGCAGGTGGCCAAGCCATCACATGGGGAGTGTAGAAGAGTTTGCCTAGTAACAATCTATGAATCTATAAAATATTTGTTGATCTTTTCTCATTCATTCTGCTCTGCTCAGAACAACAGGATTTAGTGAGATCAGCTTTAACTTAACCTGTTCCTCACTTATAGAATTCTTGCCATCACTAGCAGTAACCAAAGCTCGTCTAACTTTAAATCTTATCTCTATGCACATGTGAGATTACTTAAACTTTCATAAATTTTCTCTGCCATTTTATAATCTTTAGATGATCTTTTCTAGGAAAGCAGCAGATTTTTAGATCTGCTGAACGCATTGCAATGGCAGTTCTGGTTTCAGCATTTAGATGACACATTGAGGCTTGCAAAAATTGATGCTATTCACACATTGATTATGTGTGGGTTGGTGTGATACACAAAATAGCATGTACTATAAAGTTCGGGAACAAGTTTCATGATGAATGGTAAAGTCACAAATCATATCAAGTTCTGATCTTGCAGTACAAAATACTTCATGTACCACATAGATGGATCATTCACTGTAGAGTATAGGATGTATCTTTATATGCTGAACTAGGTACAGGAAGTTGCATGCCATATGGTACATTTGCCTCTAGAGACTTCAGTCTAAGTAAAGACTGTCTGGTGGTTAGATCACATCCATAGTGCTTGTCTTACATATTTGCCATCCAGATTTGATGTGCCACAATGGAAGAAATAAATGTTTGCAAAACTGAAGGAATACATTTGCAAACATTAAGAAATGTATTGATTTCCATGAATGTGTATGTTAGGAAGTACATAAATATAATGACATCATCATCACTCATCCCACCTTTCCTATATTTCTGCATGGTGTCAGGATGTTGCATCAACTGTCACCAGAGCTGTAGCTAGCTCATTCTTGCATGGTGCTACTAAAAGATCTGGCACCCCAGAAGGAGAATTATAAGGTCCTGACACGCTACCCCTCATAATCTGTATGAGAGCAGAACAAAAAATAAAGGTATGTTCTCTGATCTGGCACACCTTCCTCCTAAGGAGAACCATCAGGTCCCTAATGCCTTCATGCTCTACACCATGTCCTAAAGCCCTGCCTCTCTGCTCTTGCCCTCACATTTACACGAGGAGCATTAAATTGAAAAACAAAACAGATCTGTTGATTGAACCTCCTGACACCTTGCATATAGGGTGGCTGCCCCCTCTGCCCTACCACCTCTCTCAAGTCATTGCTACTCTTACTTTCTTCGACAGTCATGTCAGACAATTGTGAGTCTTCTGTCACACAATCATCTAGCTCTTGGCTGGATGTCTTCATTTCCTGTTGCCTTCCTCCTGTCCATCCCAAATCATTGTCTGTGACCAAAGTACTATATCCTGCTGTCCTTTACCTTCTCTGCAGCTGGGGCTGCTGTGGCTTCTGCTTTGATGTCTTCATTTCTTCTTCTGCTCCATGGTGTGCATCCTACCTCCCATCTTGGGTGCTTCATCTCCATCTACAGCATCATCACCTGCACCGTCTTCACTTCTCAGGTTTCTCTCCCATACAGATGGCATTTTTCTGCAGCACCTCTGGTTCTAGTCTTGACCTGTTCTTTCAGAGTTCCTGTCTCGTCAAGCATCCCTCACAGATACTTGAAGCTGTTAAATTGTTCCACTGTTTCCCTTCTTAATTTTCAACTACTGATTTCTCCAGTGTTCATAGGTTCATAGGTAAGTACTAGGCTATTGGCCCTAGGGCCTATATAAGCATAACCAAATGGTATTCTGGCTTTTGCCAC
The DNA here is from genome assembly GCF_019279795.1 of Protopterus annectens. Taxonomy (NCBI): domain Eukaryota; kingdom Metazoa; phylum Chordata; order Ceratodontiformes; family Protopteridae; genus Protopterus; species Protopterus annectens. Next base: position 1,609,031,914 of record NC_056731.1, read on the forward strand.
CCAAGAAAATTATTTTCCTGTACCCCTGTCAAGCAGAGCCACAGAAGTGATCCCTGAGGTGAATTTCCTATCTCCCATCCAATCATCAAGATTTTTCTTGAAGAGTGCTAATAAGGGGCTTTGTTTGATATAGATAGATAGTTTGTTCCAGAGTATGGGAAGTCTCTGGGACAGGAATCTATCCCTCCAGCATGTTCTGTTTATTGTGGTGACAAGGTTTAGGTCCCTAGAATGTGTAGCTCGGAGGGATTGGGATTTCTTTACGTGGAGCATGTCCAACAGCTCTGGGTTTGACATAGCTTTGTATGTCAGGCAGAGATCGCCTCTGAGTAGGCGATATGCGACAGAGTAAAGCTGGAGTTTTTTGAGACGGTCTGCGTAGGGCATCTGCTTGAGGCTGGTAATCCTCTTTGTGAGGTATTTCTGTGGCCTTTCCAGTTGTTGTAGATGTCTTGTGAGGTACATACCAAAAGGGGCATTGTACTCCATAATGGGTCTAATGATTGATGAGTAGAGGGGAACAATGACCTCTCTTTTCCTGGATGAGAAACCTTTTGTGATGAGGTGTGCCACGTAGAAGGATTTCCTGACTACTGTGGCAGTGTGATTATCAAAGGAGAGACTACTGTCCACCTGTGTCCCAAGGTCTCTTATCTTTCTCAAGATGTAGGAATGCCAGGTTGAACTCTTTCCTTACCTCAAGCTTTTTAGGCATCTGTCTCACTGCAAACATCCGGTCAGTTGTACTGCATCCTGTCCTAAATCTAAATTGGTCCTCTCCCATTTTACTTTCTGCTATTCTGCATGTTTGTTTATGAGTCACTTTCCAGCACTTTCATGCAGTGTTACAGGACTTTGATACCTCTTTTCTGCCCATAGTCGTGAATGTCCCTTTGTTTTTGTATATCAGAGCTAGGATGCTTATTTTCCCGTCTTCTGCTTACTGTTATGAGTGCCTGCTGGAGCAATTTCTCACCTAACTCACCCAACAGCTCAAGCATGTCTGCTATGGTTTTATCTGAGAGTGCTGCTTTCCCTTACTTTATTTTCCTTATTGCTGTTCTTCTTCTTCTAGGGTGGGTTCTTCCGCTTTCATCGTAGGCTGTGCATGGAATAGTACAGCTTCTGTAGGGTTTTCTTCATTCAGAAGCTGCTGAAAGTGCTCCTTCCATCTGCCTTTAAAGTCCCCTGGACTGGTGAGCAGATTGATGCTGGCATCCTTTCTGAATGGTGTCTGTCTTTATCTTTATGTCTTTGCCTTGCAACTTGATAAGAATTTCTTTGTCCCATTTGCTGAGTCAATTTTCAGAAGTCGTTAAGAGTTTCTCTGATACTTTGTTCTTTACCATTGCAACTGCTGTCTTGGCCTATTTATTTGGCTTTGTTTACTGTGAAAATCTGATTGGGCAAACCCCCCCCCCCCCAATCAGAGGCCTAGAGGGAAAAGCTCCACATTACATACTTTTGAATGACCTAGCAGTAAAAATATACTCAAATATTCAGGATTATATAAATTAACAGGTGATTACCATGTTACATATACTGCATCGGGTCTACCTGAAAACACCAACACGCAAAAACACCGACAACGAGATAACCGACACCACAAAACCGAAAGTTCAAACACACGAAACTTCACATGCCCGGCAAACCACAATCCCGACAATCAACAAAACAAATACCTTTTCCGTAAAACACACACAACACAAGCACACCAAAATCCTTACACACCTACACTAAACCTTACATACACAGCTATCTATGCACTAACCTTAACCCAAACCCTAACCCTAAGGTTCGTCACTATCGCACACTCACCTAACCCGCGCCCTAACCCTAACTCACTTAACCCGCCCCTAACCCTAAAGTTCGTCACTATTACACACTTACATACATGTCGGTGTTCTCAGCGTCAGGATTTTCAATCGTCGGTCATCTCCATTGTCAATCTTCCGGTGTTGCTTACCTCGTTGTCGGCGTTGTCAGCATTCGGTGTTTTCAGGTAGACCCACTGCATCGTATTTATTACATGTTAAGTACAGACACAAATATATACCAGCATGTAAAACTCCCACATGAATAGAACAGTCAGCCTTACTTTGCAGTGTATGTACATAGTCCCACTGTAATATTAGCACACAGACAGCAGATAAAGCATATGCATATCTTATCCCAAAACATGCATTTACTTGAGACCCAAAACCAGGAGGTTACTATAGAAAAACTGAGAATCTAGTGATATTGAGTAATGGGTTGCAACAAGGACAGTATTGTTATATTGATAGGTATGATTTCATTTATTAGCCAACCAGTATTTCGTCTTATTCTGGTCAGTCTTTTCTATCTCTCACTTCCTGTACTCCTCCTTTATTTTGATAACTTCTTCGACCTCTGCGTTCCACCACCATCTTTCCTTATGCACCTTATTTTCTTACCTGGCTGAGACACGTATATGTTCTATAGTCTTCACACATGCTGTTTTGAAAATGTTGCCATTCGTCTTCACCTCCACTTATTTCCTCTTCTTTCTGAGGTGCTGGAGACCTTAGTATTTCTTTGAACTATTGTGCTTTCACTCCATACATACATACATACATACAAATGTTTCAAGCACGGGCATTAAAGCCCTTCTAGCTTGCCAATTTGCCAAAATACTTGTTCCCATAATAAATGTCCAGGCCGTTCTTAAAAATATATAAACTAGTACTTCCTTTAATGTAATTTGGTAGTCTGTTCCAAGCATCAGCTACTCTGTCAGAGAACCAATTAGTACACTTCTCATTCCTATAGATTCTAGAATCTTCTACATAGGTTATCTGACGATTCTCTAGTACTTTTTGATAACCCCAAACATTCCCAAAGGTAGTTGTCCCTAAATGCCTTATATACCTGAATAAGATCTCCTCTTAAATATCTGTAAGAGACACTGTACAAGTTCAGATATTTTAGTATTTCATAATAACTTAGATTTTCACATCCATGGATGCCCTTAGTATATTTCCGTTGTACTTTTTCCAATTTATTCATGCTTGTTTTCCTATAGGGTTTCCATATTGTTATTCCATACTCAAGTTTGGGTCTAATTTAACTAACAAACAATGACTTCATTATGTTTGATTTCCTAGACTTTATAAATATTTTTATACAACCTATAGTTCTATAACTATCATTAGCCATTTGGTTGTTTTGATTAGAAAAACTCATAGCTGAATCTACCCATATATCCAGGTCCTTAAATGAGTCTACAGTTTCAATCACTGTGTGCTGTATTAAACATTCACCTTTCAGTTTATGTCTCCCAAATCTCATATGCTTAGTTTTTGATGTATTTATCAACATATTATTCTCCTGTGCCCAAATGGTCAATTTAGTCAAATTATTTTGCAGATATGCCTTATCCGTAGCACTTGTAATCAGTTTACTCAATTTCAGGTCATTAGCATATAGACTGTAGAACACCTCAGATGAAAAAGTAAGATCTGAAAGATACAATCTAAACAAGTAAGGGCCTAGTACAGAGCCCTGTGGGACACATTGACTGTAACCAAGGATTTCACCTGTCCAGTTGGTGTGTGATACTTGCCATGTCCTATTTGTAAGCCATGCAGTTATCCATCTTATCAACAGTACATCAATACCTAGTTGTACTAATTTATTGAGCAGTGTTCTGTGCATGACCCTGTCAAATGCTGAAGTTAAATCTATATAAATCACATCATAACACAATTTATCAATCATAGGCTGTTATTATATTGTTATAGAACATCATATTACAGGTGGTAATAGATCTATTTTCAACATATGCATGCTGATATATGGTTTCAAGTCCCAATCTATCCAGTTCTGACAATAATGTATCCAGTATTACCTTCTCCATTATTTTTCTACAACATGAAAATAGACTTAAGGGCCTATATGATTCTGGGTTTGTCCTACTCCCCTTTCCCTTAAAGACAGGTTTAATAAGTGCATGTCTCTAATCTTGAGGAATCTCCCCATATTATATGACCTAGGGAATAATAGATGTAATGGCAGTGTAAGTTCTTGCTTAAGTGTTCTCAAATCATTGGTACTTATTCCGTCTCCTCCCTGTGCTTTGTTTGGATCCAGTTTGCACAGTTCTTTTTCAATATAATCTAATTTGATTCCAGTATCTGGGGTTACCTGGATGCCACTAGAACAACTTACTACCCCTTTTGTGGAGCCAAACTGCTTTGCATAAGATTTTGTAAATATATCTATATTCTGTTGTGTCTGAGAATAAATTTTAGAATCTGCACAGTTTATCAATTTGTGTATCTTTACTCCTTCCACATCTTATGTATCTATAAAAAGGTTTCCTATTATGCTCAATATCTTTATATAACTTTTCTTCTAATTTTTCTTGATCTTGTCTAATATTATGCTTAATCTGTTTGTCCTGATCGTTTATTTCAGTTTTCAAAGTTGCAGTTTGACCTGTCTTCCATTTCTTATATTTTTTTTCTCTCAACTTAATCAGGTATCTTGTTCTTATGGAAATATACCCCCCTGATGTTACGTACCTAGATCCTGATGTTAAACATTTTTTTGACTTTTTGCACTCAAACAATTTCTCTTTCAAAACTTTCCACATTCCATCTGCAGTTTTTCCACTGAACACCTCACTCCAGTTAGTTTTATATAGCAACTTTTTTGCTTCCTTATAATCTGTAATTAACCTTCTGTGCATTGGCTTAGATTTCAGTTTGTCAGAATTATCTAGCAACAAATTAACCTTTATGACCCCATGATCACTGCACATCAATGGTGGTAAAACTTGACTTGAAGTTACAGTAATTTCTTTAGGAACACAAACAACATCTAGTATATTCCGTCCCCTGGTAGTTTTTTTTACAATCCGAAGCATTTGTTGTTCCTGAATATACTCTGTGAATAATTTCTTTACTAACGTTGTTGAATCAATATTATTCCAGTCTGTTTCTGGTAAATTTTATGTTCCAGGGTTGTCTTTATTGTCACAGTTACACAGTCTATAGTATTGGTATTATCATTGAACATGTAATAATCACAAGTCTCGTAGCTATCTTTAATACCTATCATAACACCTCCACCTGATTTTTTGTTAGAATGTCTGTTGTAGTAAAAACATTTATACCCTGACAAAACTGGTTTCCAGTCATTGTTCTTTAACCATGTTTCACAAACTATAACAACATCAATCTTGTGGGAACGTAGCAACTTTTCTAATAAAAACACTTTATTATTAATGCTCCTAGCATTAACAACCATCAGAGATGCATCAAATCTTGCTATCTATGAACTGTTACATTTTTGACTTGGCAAAAATCGTGGCTAGTGTTTGTAAAATATTGCAAAATATCTGCTGCAAAAATTCTCTTCCATGATCTACACAAATGCACACCATCTTGTCTGAACACATGTGTGCCCAGAAGAAGGCTTGGATGCTCTATACATTTCCATTTTTAAAACAGGACTAATCTCGCTGGAGGTCCTCATCCCGCCCCCACCTGAAACAAAAAAGACCACAGTGAAAAACTTCTCAAAAGCCAATTTCACACTTCTAAAAACTAGTGTGGTCTCCTTTAAGGCTCCTGAGCCAGTGGTAAACATTACTCAAACCGCTGAATCACTTACAAATGCCTTCTACCAGCACCTACAGGACTGCATGGATCAGGCAATCCCAAACAAAACTAAGACTCTCTGTACCAAAGGCAAGCGTCCAGTCTGGTGGACCCCAGCCATAAACAAGCTCTACAACAAAAGGAGGAAGCTACTACAAGATAGAGCAAAATCCTTGAAAGGTAAGACACCTTTGATCATTATAAGTAAAAACTAAGAGCTCTCATAAAATCATCCAAGGCAAATTTTGAGAGAAAAATCGCCAAGGACTCTAAAGACAATCATAAGGCCTTCTTTAGCTATGTTAGAAACCTAGGAGGAAACTCCCAGATATGCTCAGAATTAGTTCAAAATGATGTGAAAATTACTGAACCTACACACATTGCTAACATACTGGCTGACAGGTTCAGTGCAAACTTCTCCCCTCCCCAAAGGAGAGATATCTATTCCAGAGGATTGTAGCCCCCAAACATCTCCAACGCCCAGGTGAGAACTGCCCTCACTAAGGCAAAAACACAGCATCCATGGGACCGGATGGTGTCCCGGCTGTGTGCTTCATGAACTCAACGAGGAATTAAACCCACAGTTAGGACAGCTGTTTAATCTTAGCCTCACCTCAGGATACGCACCAAGGAGTGGCGCACGGCGACTGTGGTCCCACTTCATAAGGGCGGTGCCTCCACAGACCCTGGAAATTACCGCCCCATTAGCTTGACAAGCCTTATCTGCAAAGCCATGGAGAGGATCATAATGGAACTCATAAATAAAGACATAGGGAACTTGCAGACTTTGGATCCAACCCAGTTTGGCTTTGTCAAAGGCAGATCCTGCCTCTTAAACTTGGTTGACTTTTTCGAGACAGTCACCAAGGCCATTGATGAGGAAAGGCAGTCCATACAGCCTACCTCGACCTGGCAAAGGCCTTCGACACAATACCCCACTCAGGTATCATCGAAAAACTCATCAGCTTGAATGTAAACCCATACATCACAAGATGGGTTGCAAACTGGCTAAGCGACAGAACCCACAGGGTCAGAGTTGCTGGAGCCATGTCAGACTCAAAGCCTGTCACAAGTGGTGTCCCACAGGGCTCAGTCCTGGGTCCACTCTTGTTCGGCATCTACTTTTCTGAAGTACAAGCAAACACAGGAGGGTTATGGCTGACAAAGTTTGCAGATGACTGCAAACTGGGCCATAGGCGAAAACACATCTGACACAGATATCGTCCAGAAGGGCCTCACACAAACGGATAAGTGGTGCCAGAGCCATGGCCTGAAGCTAAACGCCAAAAATGCATAGTCATACCCTTCGGGAAAAACAAGGTTACCCCTAGCTACCATATAGGTGACAATCCACTGAGCACAGAAAAGTCATCAGGGATCTGGGGACCCAAGTTGACAGTAGTCTTTCGTTTGACACTCATGTTGCTAAAGTAGTTAGGAAAACCTTCTATATCGCCCACCTGATCATGAAGGGATTCACATCTAGATCAAGGGAGGTCATCGTCCCCTGTACTCATCACTCATTAGACCTATGATTGAGTACAATGCCCCGTTCGAATGTATCTGACCAGACACCTGATGCAGCTTGAAAGGCCCCAAAAGTTCCTCACCAAAAGGATAAAGGGTCTCAAAATATGTCTTATGCTGCCCGACTGAAAGAACTCCAGCTTTATTCAGTCTCATACCGCTTGCTCAGAGGTGACCTGTGCCTGACATATAAGGCCATGTCAAACCCAGATTTGATGAATATGCTTCACCTCAAAAATCTAGATCCCTCAGAACCACAAGGGCGGAGACTTAAACCTTGACACGGTTATAAATAGAACGTGCTGGAGGGACAGATTCATCACCCAGAGACTCCCTATGCTGTGGAACAAAATCCCGGTACATGTGAGGCAGAGCACCTCGCTGGCCTTGTTCAAGAGGAATCTTGACCAATGGATGGGAGATCGCAGATATACCCCAGGGATTACTTCAGTGTCACTGCTTGACAGAGGCACAGAAAAATGATAGGCATAGTTTTTATTCAAACTAAAGGGGTGGCGAAAGCCACATAACTATGGGCTAGGCTTATAAATGCCCTTGGGCAGATAGCCTAGTATGAACCTATGAACCTATGAACCTATGAAGGACATTTTTTCCATGTAGGTGTTTGTCCAAAAAATCTTTTCATTCACAGTGACCTGACTATCCTTTCTATAGGTGATTTGTGAAAAATATGTCCGAACACCAGTACAAGCTATACTATCTAGGAGGGCTGTCAGTTCCCGACTAACAGAGAATCTTGTTGGTGACATCATTTGTACCAGCATGAATAAAAACAGATCCATACTTCCTTACATTAAGGCATTCCAAGGCTTGTTTCACATCTTCTATTTTTGCTCCTGGCAAGCATAACACTACTCGATGTTCTTTATCATCTCTGCAAATATAAGTATCAGTTCATCTAATAACCGAATCTCCGATTACAAGATTATCTTTGCTGACCATCTCTGAAGAATCTTCAGCTTCTAGTACAGTCATTTCAGCTCTATCAATTGTTACAAAGGATATATCTTCATCACTATTAGTCTTATTAATTCCACTGTTTCCATTGCATATTAAATTCTCATCCAGCTGGCACTGTAAATCCACAGCTTGAGCCATATAGTCAACATCTGTCTTTCTCTTCTTTTTTCTTACAGTAATGTTCTTCAATCCTTCCACGTTCAGTTTTGATTTCTTCCTTTTCACCTGCCCCTTGCCTCTTTTTTCTACCTTTTCCATTGGAAAGGTGATGCCTTTTTCTGTAGACTGAGGGTTTTCTGATAGATATCTTCATTCCCTGTCACCAGTGTGTTACATAACAAAGCAGAATCCTTTTTACTACGTATTCTCTTTCCTTTACAGTCATTAGTCAGTTTCTTTTTCTTCCTTGTTATTTGTTGAGAACTTCTTCCTTTCTTTCTTTTTTGTTTCCTTCTAAACAAACTGGATCCTCAGATTGCTGAGTACTTGCATTCACAATTCCATAGTTCTCAGGGGCCTCATCATCTTTCATAGGAGTTGAATGTTCTTTGCAGAAAATAGATGCATTATTTCCTAAATCTGTTCTATTTGTTCTATGCCTAACATTATTTAGTTCATCAGTCTAGTCATTAATATATTATACAACAGTTCTCCAAGCCATGCCAATTGCACATGTGCAATCATCATCATTAAGTTGAGATTTGCTTCTAACAATGGTAAGCAAGTCATCCAACGTTTGACACGAGGAACAAAGATGACCAGTGTTATCAGATGTTACCTTTAAATATGCATAGCATTTATTACACTTTACAAGATACTTGTGCATTAGCAAATCGTTAATTACATACTCATTTAAGGAATCCATATTCAGCTTTAATTTAATAAAATATTGCAAAGGAAAAAAATTACACAAAGTAGCAAAGAATTCAAAGGAATTGAAATCAACTTCTATGACAAAAATGATACCAGCAATATACAACTAAATAATAAAATACAATAAAGTTGTTCTGATCATACAAGTTCTACCAGCCAGCCAGAAGTTATAATTTCTTTACGTCTCACGCAAAGGCGTGCAGTAGCTTCTGCTCACTATAGCTCGCAGTCGCACCTCCTTTTAACAGTAAAAATAAATAAAACTTCTCTTACCGGTCAACTCCACAACAAATCACAAACCAAGACAGGATTGTTTTGATATGCTCAGAATTTTCCTCTCTGCAGTCCATGTAAATTTATAGCTGTCTAAACCCCTTGTGGTGGCTAGAGCTTGCCTGTCCAAAACCAATCCCTTTCTCACAACTAAAAGTGAAACTAAAGGTAAAACAACAACATATAAATCAAAGTAAAGCTTGTTAATAAGCAGTCTCTTCCTACCTAAAAACAGTTAAAAATAGTGATAACAAATGCAATATAAATTCAAATAATACTTCTCTTACCAGTCAACTCCACAACAAATCATAAACCAAGACAGGATTGTTTTGATATGCTCAGTCGATGTCCACACCTACAGCTTGGCCTTTGTTGACTTTAGAGCATTCTCTGATCACTGCTGGCAGCTGACTGTAGCCACCAGTTGTTTATGCTGGGTGCTGACTTTGCAGTCTCTGACTTTACCCTAGTGCCCTTTCCTTACTAGGAGAAAGTCTACGTGAATTGCATGTTAACCAGTCGTGTTTGTGATCTTATGACTGTCTGTCTCATATGTGAACTATGTACTGGCCACCATCAAGCCTTTTGCTAGACAGAAGTGTAGAATGGTCTTTCCTTCTTTATTGTTGTCCCACCCACATGGACCCAGGCAGTCCTCATATTCTGTTCTGTCCGTCTGAATAGAATTCAGGTGTTCAATCAGCACCAACTCTTTTTATACCACTTTATCAAGTAGTTCCTGCTCGCGGTGGTGGTGCTGCGGTAGCATTGTCGCCTCACAGTAAGACACTGTCCGGTTCGATTCTTAGCTAGAGCATCTTCTGCGTGGAGACATGCATGAATGGGCGTACCTTCGTTGAAGGTTGTGCGTCAGGGCTGGTACCTTGGCACGTAAAAATCAACTACCAATCATTAGCGGACCGGAGTTCCGCTGTGGTGACCCCAAACCGGGAAAAGTCGAAAAAAACAACAATCTAGTAGGTCCTGCAACTGCTGCCTGAATGCACTCTTGTCCTCATAATCACAACCCTGCTGTGGGGCATTTACACTTCAGAGTGATTGCCTTGAGCGTGTTATACAGACACATAATTTACAGTGCAAAAACTGTTGAACTAAAACAAGAAGTAGTTATTTTCCTTCAAAGAAAATTAGCAGAAAACTACAAACTTTGGATCCAGAAATATATATTTTTTCGTTATTGTGAGCAGATTAGCTAAGAGACCTTAAAGGGTGCAGTGTGCTACATTCATGTGTCACTGCGAAAGAAACCTTAAAGATTAAAGAAGCCTTAAAGACGTATAACTTTTACTTTTCTTGAAGAGAAGATAACATGAAAACATTAAGAATTCCAGTAATTACCATGTGCCCAGAAAGAACTTGTTGTTTGCCATTTGTTCTTAGCAAGGATATGTGATCTTACAGAGACCATAGAGGCCTATAATATTAGCTGAAGAAGAGAACCAAAGGCTGTGGATTTGTTAAGTTGCATGAATCATTAATAAGAGAATAGCTTGTGATGCGGTATAAGAAATCATGAAACAAGTGGCAGGCTAGAAAGTGAGACTGACCTGATGTTAGCTGTAAATGTGTGCAGAGCTAGTGAAATTACTTGTACAGAGTTAAATGTAACTGAGGAAATGAATGTGTTTAATATAAAATACTTGCCAGATACATAGGCTAAAATGATAAGTGAGAATACATTGCAACACTAATATGAAAAAGAGAACCATGCGATAATGTACTGTTGGAGACCAGGGAAATGCCTGTGCAATTATGTAAAATATATAAAATGCAATACTGTAACATAAAATAAATTGAAATTTAAGCCTAATATACTAGGTGTGGCAGTAAGCATAAAAGGAAGGCATGTTTTGCTTTAAGTAGATATAGTATCTTTGCAGAAAATTATATAAAGCTGTGCATCTGGAAAAGAGGTATATTCATAACAATTTTGCATGTTGGATAGAAAAATTAAAATAAGCTGTTAGTACATACTACTGAAGTGAAAAAAAGAAACTGTGAAGTCAGAAAATGTAGTAAAGTTACAGAGGCAATGAGACAGAAATGAAAGTCACACTGGTGGAAACATTCTGAGAATTAATAAGCAAATGTTTAACCTAGACACTGGTGCAGTGCATAATATTTTTGTCTGAAGATACTTTTGAAACATTAAAGGAACTAAACAGAGAACACTTTTTACATTTTCAACATATTTTAGCTATTGGATGGCACTAATGGGTAAAAAACTCACATGGATATAAAAATAAGTGCAAGATTATTTTTCAAACTGTAGCATTTAAAGAAGTAAACTCATATGTTGGACTCTTTGGGTTGTGAACAAATAGGAATGTTAAAACAAATTCACAGTGTAAAAGAAAAGATTGGATTTATCAGTCACTCAGCACAAGATACATTGTGAATACTGTGCAAAGCTGTCACAGTGATAATATAGCAATAACACACGCCTGGGTGTGGGTAATGCGGGATTTACCCACGGTTGGCGTGGTTTGGTCCCGAAACAAAGACAACCGTGGGTAAATCCCACATTACCCACACCCAGAAGTGGGTTATTGCTATTATACTATGACATTATTTAAGAAAAGAAATAATTACTTTTCTTAAATAATGGCATTGTATAATGCCTCTTTGCTGCCCTTCTGCAGCTGGCTGGTATCCGTGGCAGTTCTGATGTACTGCGCATGCCTACGCAGTACATCAGAGCTGTGGCCAAAAGCAACGGAGAAAGCAAGATCTCTGTTGCTTTTTACTGTTTCGCTATGTTAAATGGGTTTAACATAGCAAGACAGCTTTAAAATAAGCAAAGGAGATCTCCATTGCTTATTTTAAAGCTGTCTCGCTATGTTAAACCCATTTAACATAGTGAGACAGGTTTAAAAAAAAAGCAACGGAGAAAGCAAGATCTCCGTTGCTTTTCACACACTGTGTCGCTATGTTAAAGGAGTTTAACATAGCGAGACAGCTTTAAAAAAAGCAACGGAGATCTCCGTTGCTTTTTTTAAACCTGTGTCGCTATGTTAAACTCTTTTAACATAGCGAGGTAGTGTTTTAAAAGAGACTTATACTAATGGAAAAAGTCCGAGTGACCGGACCTTTTTCCATTAGTATAAGTCGATTTACAACGTGCACGCTGGCCAATCAGCATGCACGTTTTGGAATATTAATGGGGGGGTCATGGTATAATCTACAATAACTATGCTGATTTGTTTGCAGCCTTAGGAAGATTGTCAAGAGAATATAACATGCAAATAAAAACAAGGTGTGCTCCAAGAACAGTACCAATAATGCCCTGTTCTTTGGCATGGAGGGATGGATCCCTGAGTGCAGTGCAGGCAACCTGGGTTTGATTAATGGCCCTGGTACTAGAGGAGCTAGGCATGGAGGGAGAGGAATGAATGGCATGGCCCACTTACATCTCTGCAGGGGGTGATTGCATGTGTTTAGAGATATTTGTGGAAGTGTGATTTTCTTAGCACGGAGAAAGAAATCCATTTCCATGCTTTGGGGAGGGGGATGCTTACTAGCAGCATCCTTTGTGGAAGTGGGGGACAGCAAGCACAGGCATCCCATTTTATGACCCTGTTTGGCTGGGCACGTGCATGAGGTAATAGGGCTACATTGAAAAATACCTTGAGCCACCACTCATGCTGCCTGGATGATGTCTCTTCCTTGTTGGCTGTTGCCCAGTGAAGGGAGCAGGTGGGCTTGTAGAAAAGAAAAGCTATGAACAAAAGTGTCATGAGAAAAAAAATGGTATTTATTGGAGGTCAGGACTATTTGGTAATCTGGTAAATCTTTAATTTCATGCAGGGAGAAAAAACTAATTTTCTCAAAGTAAATTAAAACAAAAAGATAAAATTATACTGTAAGATTACTTCATGTTTTAATGATTTTTTTTTAATTTAACGAGTTTAAAGGATCAATATGTTGATTTTAATTCTTGATTTTCCTCTTTACTAGCACTAGATTAAGTTTACCGGGCAATAAGTACAACATAACCATCAGTTTTAATGGATGGAATTGATAAAAAGTTTTTTTGTTTTTTTTTTTGAAATTGCTGTTGATTACTTGGTATGGTCTTTTCTAAACTTGTTTATTTCCTCCATCTTTGTGTAAATTCCCTGGAGATTGGGAATGTATTGTGCTTGTGTCAATACATAAAAGATGACAAAAGGAACTACAGGCTAGTAGCTCTTCTCACACTAATTTCAAAAAAATCTTTGAAGTTTCTAATTTCACAGTTAATTTTTTTATGTGAAAGCAAAATAAATTTGGGTCATTTTAATGTGGGTTTCAAACTATTCACTCAGTTACAGCTGCAGAATATGTAAACTTCTTGTTATATCTTGTGATAATGTAGAATTCAGTAGCAGATTGTTTGTGGATTTATCCCAGGCTTTTGACATAGTAAGTCATGCTAACATTAATTGTTGTCTTTCCAAACCTGGTATAGTACTAGGTGCCAATAAATGGTTTCAGTTCTTTTTATCAAATAGGCTGGACTGCAAAAAGATAGCATAAAGGTTTAATCTGTCTCATCAATGAGGTCCCTCAAAGATCCTTAGTTATCCATTTATTTTTTATTATCTAGAGCATAGTAAAGAATTTGTAGTTTATTTCTACAGTTCTTGTCTACAGTGATGGCATATTTCAGAAGGATTTTGACAGCTAATAGTCCTTGGTTATTGAATATCATCTCAAAATTAATATTAATAATATTACCAGTGCTCTGGCATATAGGGATGCAGCCCTGACCACAGCCCAGGTGACCTGAGTTTGAACAGAGGCTTGAGCATCTGTAGCTGCTGGCAAAGGACAAAGGAAGTGAGCAGTTGTTGGCTTATTTATCTTCTGGGGAGGGAGGAGACTTTGGCTTACCACATGAATGACAACTATTGGGAGCTAGGCATAGCAAGCACAGACTGCAGAGTGCATTCACACTGCTATGTTGTGGGGGATTCTGCATGGGGAGGCAGGCCTCCTCAAATGACAGTCAATATCATAGTTCAAAAGAGCATCCAAGGGGAGGGATGTTGTGTTGGAGAGGGTAGGTCACTTCACAGGACTGGTGAGCTAGCCAACTACCTACCACCCAACTCTTGTCACAAGATGTATGGGCCAGTTATAATTCCCCAGCAGGAACAACTGTGCTATAGGGCTCTCGACTAGCCCAGAGATGACCAGCTCCTATCTCTATCTCCAAGGAACAAATGAACTGACTGGGTGAATGTATATGAGCCTTTGAGCAGATCCGGGGGGGGGGGGATACAAAATAAAATAAATATTAGTAAGAATAAGATAATGTTTTAAATTATCCCTCTATACATGTCACTTATCTTTGTCTTATTAATACTTAGAAGAAACATTGGATTTTTTTGAAATACTTTGATAAATTTTACAAATGTGCATTACTGTGTAACTTGTCTGCATGTAGTGAAGGATAGTTTGACATTTAAACAAGACTATTGTTATGAAATGTTCCTTTATTTTCCATTTTGGATAGTAATTTAGTATTTTATTCTGAATGTGGGAAACTTCTATACAAAAATAGTTTTGTTACATTCAGTTGTCAGATTCATGACCAGATGGTTGCATAGCACTCATTACTGTTTTGTGAATCTGCTAGTAGCTCCATTTGACAAGGTGAGACACATGGGGGTGAGTACTTGGTCTTGATGGAGACATGTTACATCCCTCCCCCGGAAGTTGTGTCACTGGCCGCAACACAACATATGTGCATGGCCAGAATGGAGCCACTGGGTAGTACCACCACAATCACTGAAGAGTTGGTCTGGCTGATACAGGGTGTGTGAGCTGACCTCCACAAGGGCATGTCCCACATGTGTGACTGTTTTAACAAACAGAGTAGCTTAAGGCAGTAGTGAATCACTGTTATTTCAAACTCCATTTCTTTTGTTATATATACTTATTTATTTTTGTTGTAGGAAGAATAATAATGTTCTCCATTCTCATCAGCCTGCTCAGCCTGGGAGTAGTGTCCTGTTAAATAACTTGCTCAGAGTCACACTGCAGGCAAATGGAAGCTGAGGCATATTCTTAATCTCTTAATTAGCCATTTTAACATCTTATCTTCAGGTCTCTAAAATAAAAGACCAAGAGGATTAGTGTTATGGTAATAAATTTTTTTTTTTTTTTTGCTGCATTCATCACATCACTGCTGTGAAATCAAACTCTCCTCTCACTCTCTCTAAGTACCTATGTCATGTATCACTTATTTGCCCCTTATTTGCCAGCTTCATTCCAGCTGTCATCTCTTGAGACTGTACTGTTCGCACCTCCATGCTTTGGGACTTGTCCTTGCTCTGGACTATTTCTTCACCTTTTACCAGTCTTTCATTCTTCTCATATGGCTGCTTAGTGGGAAATCAGGACTTTGCTGGTACTATGTTGCCTGTTAATATGTTGCATACCTGTGATTAGACCACCTTATTACTATTTTGCTGCACTACTAAATTTGCATCACTGCATTGATAATCCCTCTCAGCTGTCCCTCATTTTGACTCAACCTCCATAGCTTTTTCATATTACTCAGACTTCTCATTGGTTATGGCTTGGCCTCGTATAACTATTGGTACTCTTCCAGAGAAACAGCCCTTCATTTCTGTTCCCCTCCACATCACAGCAGACCCCTTTGGATAATTTAAGCAGGCCTTTACCTACTTGTTCCAGATTCCAGATAACTGTGCCAAGTGCATCTGGTATACTGACTGTGAGTAGTCCTTCCTCACTTTAGCTTGCTGGACCCATACAATCTGGTCTCTGTGTTCTTTGTCTAGTTCCAACAATCACTAATTCATGTCAAAATGTTGCACTGTAGCAATAACCTGCCTCAGCATCATTTCCTGTGGGTCTGTTCATACAATCCTGTGGTCTGTGTTGTTCTCCTAGATGCCCAAGCAGTTTGCCTAACTCTGCTTCCAGCAGCCCCTGGAGGTCACTGCCTCCCGTTAGTACTGGGAGTTCAAGAATCTGAACATTCTCACACAGTGACGTACTTTACAAATTTTCCACTCTCCACCTCGGTTACTTTTCAAATTGGGAACTGCTTTATTTTAAATTGTTCTTTTAGCACCACAACTGCTACAAATTTCTGCACCTCTTTCACATTGTTCATCTCCACCCTAAGCTTAATGACTTCTTTAGCCATCCTGTCAGGAATGTTTTTTTTGTTTTTTTTCAAATCATTCACGTTGTATATAAGTTATCTCAGCCTGCAGAGATTTTTTTTTTCAACCTGTCCGCTAGTAAACTCCTTGTTTAACAATAATACCATTTACCACTGTCTTCCAGCAACAGATACTGCTGGCTAGTACAAAAGTGATCTCTTGCTACTTTTTTTATTTTAATGGACCATCTTCAGGATGCAAAATAAAATGAAACAGCCATCATCTAGTTTGTGACCTACCAATGTCCTTTCCCTTCTCTGTTGCATTACATAAATGTTTTTGTGTATTTTACAATGCCTGCAAAATAAAGATGCAGTATTTATGATTCACTTGCTATATATTCAGAAAAATAAATGTGTGTTTCACATATTGCATTATTTAGAAAAAAAAAGAGTCCCAAAGCAAAAGCATATGGAACACAACCAGAGAACCCCTGGCAGAGTATTGAAACATCTGCATACAAATATTTGCAAACCTCCCTTATCAAAGCATCATGGGAGATATACAAATGTTCCCTAAAGAAATAAGTGTGTCAGCATACTGACTAATGAAAGCTCAGTGACGTATACATTTAATATTAACGTAAAGTCAACATTTGAGTAACTGTATTTTCAGCATGCTTCTAAGTCTGTAGGATATTCATACAGATTCAGCATACCACTTCACTTAGAAGAAATTTTGATTATTCTGTCCTGCATGCTGTCATCCATGATTACTTTATTTGTGTTGCATAATGGCTGTACTCCTGTCTGATACATTAATTACCGTTGTACAATACATGCAGCATTGTTCAGTAGTAAGAGTTTGCATATTTGTTTAGATTTTGTTAAATGGGTTGGATGCAGTAGACAGAAATGTTTGATTTCAAAAATGGCCTGGCAGCTCGGCCTAATAAAGTGACTTGCTCATAATCATTGAAGGCGCATTTTGAGGCTGTAGGAATAAAACAAGCATCAGTAGGTTATAACTTACTAATACATAATTTATTTAACTACTACCCATGTTTGCAGGCATGGTGCCTTGTTACACTGGTTGTGTACACACTCTAAAGCGGCTTTTCTTCTCAGTCAGATTTTCTCAAGTTTGTATGTGAAAATAAGTTCTGGTTGTATATGGTTTCTTCACTTATTTTCATCCATTTAATCACTGACTCAGTCAGTTCATCACAATTTAATTATATCTTTTTTTAATTTACTTTCTTTCTACAATTGCAGTTAGCAGTTTGGAAGACTCGAAGAAATGGCAGCAGACAGAAAAAGTCTAAGGAAGATTTTACATTTCTTTACAGAGGAAACACCACAGATAATGCCCCACACTTGTACCTGTGTTGTTGCAGCAAAATCATACAGTGGAATGTATTATAATGCTATAGAACATACTTTATGAAATTATGTACGTTCTGTTTATGTTGCAAGCCTGAATTTTCAAACCTGCTGGTGTTTGAAAGGAGTACATGCACATAAAAATCAAGCAAAATGACACTCAAAACAGGAGTACGTCTGTGGAATTGCCATTCATATAAATATTACTGCATGTTAATGCACAGAATTTTATATTAAAGTATTAGCCTTTGACCTCTGCTGAAATAGCAATGGGTTGTATTATAAAACTGGATTTGTTTTATTTTCTGTTAATGGTGAGATTCTAGGATATGCATTATAATTCCATGAAATTATTACATTAAGAATGAGCATTATTTCTGTCAATCATCTTTTAGTGGTATCTTTTACATTTATTTCATCTATTTACTATGTGAGTCCATTAGACAAAAATGCTTCAGGAAAGACCCGAGAACCATGTCAGGTTAAGCAACATGTTCAGAATCATAGTTTGCAAGTTGAAAGTTAGGAATCAAACCTAGTCTTACAGGGAGAAACATTTTGGAAACTCACACTGATGACCCTCTGTGTTAAACCTGTTATTTAAAGAAAAAACATCCTATATTTCTAAAGAATGCATCTAACATATGTAAACATTTTGATTTCTGAGTTACTTAAGTACGATGTGGTGAAATTCATCTTGATTATTTCTGGGTTTATGTATAAATGAAATGTATGGATTAAATATTAAACAGCAAACACGCAGTGATAAGATTTTTGCTTTACACAATTTTAACTCTTTGTAGGAAACCGTATAACATAGACCAAGATATAGTTCATCTAATTTGCATATCTGTGATTAGACCATCTTATTACCATTTTACAGCACTACTAAATTTGCATCACTACATTGATAATGTGTCTCATCCCTGATTTTGACTCAAATTTTAGCTGTGCCCCTCTTAATCCCTCCTAAAACTAATGACTTTTGGAGATGATAAACTGCACTTAATAAGTAATGACAGTAATTAGTTATAGTCTTAATTTCCTTCAGAAAATGTTTATTAAATCACATTCTCTTATTCTGTCACTGTCTCAAGTTAATAGTACTGATATTTTAAAGTGTTTCTGATTGTCCCTGATTATTTTTATTTTTGGATTTGTCCCTGATTTGATGAGAGATTCATTCATTCATAACTAACTTTTTTTTGGAAGTTGCAAAAAAGTTATGCTGTAACGTTAAGCAGCCATGGACACCGATTCTTGTGTGTTGAAATCTGCTATACCCAAGGTGCCCAGAAGAGGTCAGTGTACGTAACTTGTCAGATATATGTGCAGAAATCCTTTGAGTTCCATCACTGTGTGGATGTTCTCTGAAGGATAATGCATCAGATACACAGCACAGCTGTCGTGGTGGTGCTGCGGTAGCGTTGTCGCCTCACAGTGAGACGTCCTGTTCAATTCTCAGCTAGACCGTCTTCTGTGTGGAGACATGTGTGAATGGGCGTACCTTCATTGAAGTTGTGCGTCAGGGCCGGCAACTCGGCACGTAAAAATCTACTGCCAATCATTAGCAGACCAGAGTTCCGCTGTGGTGACCCCTAACCGGGAAAAGCCGAAAGACACAACAACAACACAGCACAGCTGCAGCAACTTTGGGTCACAAAAAATGATGGCTGACTTACCAAATTTCCCATTTTCTTATTTACCTGATTGCTGTTAAACATTTGCTTTTCAAAAGATTTATACTGAGCTGTTTGACTTCAGGTTCATAAGGACTTTGACTTAGTATTACTTCTTTAAGTTTCTGCAAAAAGATGTAGGAACTTGAACTATCGAAGGGGCTAGCAGTGTGCATAGACAACTGACTAGGGAATAACTAAGTAGAAGGAGTGTTAAATAAAACTGTACCAAAAACAAAGGAGCTCATTGTCATAGTTTCACGGCATCATCTTTTGGAACTGCCTTTTTCTGGAGTGTTTATTGCCGTTATAGTTAAGGAGACTACAGCTGTACTAGTCACTCTACATGGTACAGAGTAACACACTAGGGTGGATGTCAAAAATGAGGCATAGAACATGCTGTAAGGCCTCAAAAGGAATGATAAGAAATTTTAGTTGTAACATCTATTGTCTGCTCAAGAAATATTTGATATTTATTTATTTTGTTGACTGGGATGGGCCCACTTTGGCCTGTGACCAGTTTTTAGGGCAGACTCAAAGTAGTGCTTATGTAGATAGTACAGATGTGACCAGAACGCAGGTTGTCAGAAGGAATTTTCCCACAGAAGAATGCATGAGCTGCAAAATTATACATCATTGAATGAGTAACATCCAACAGTTCTTACAAGTGACAATCATATATTTTCTGGAAAATTCCATAAGCTTTCTAGTAAATTGAATCAGTTCTCAGTATGTTATCATGCATTTTATTAAAAAAAAGAATATCTTGTGATTGTAAATTTTTTGTACGTTTCTGATGAATCTGCATTTTAGTACAGCTTTAATTTTTGAAACTTGTACATAAAAAAGTTAGAAGTTAGAGGTGTACTGAACAAGTAATACAAAAGTGATGTAGGGGAAACATTAGTAGATAACAGAAGAACTGTGTTTTGAATTTCAGTATTTGTGAAGCTGAAGATTATAGTATTGATCGAAAAGCAAATATTTCTGAAATGTCATAATATTTATAGAATATGAAACTGTTCACAAGGAATACAGTTATCTGCGCATAATACAGGAAACTGAGTATGGAGTGAAGTTCTAAGAGGCATGCCATAAATCTCTTCACTGAGGAAATAACCAGTAAAATTGACAGGGATGTACAGCAAGGTCTATATCAAGTAATGGGATTTGAAAACACAAAGGGGTATTGACATTGGAAAAAGCAATCTCATAAAAATGATAGGTTATCCGGGCATATAGTATAGAAAGAGATCACTTTACACTGACTGCAAGAGTTTTTTTAACCTGTATTTTTATATAGCACCTTTTCAGTACAGCAGAACTAAAATAAAAAGTCTCAGTTTTGGAGAAAAGTACAGTCATACAGTGGTAGGATTAGAAGTGATTCTACCAAAAAATAATATAGTACATGCCCATTAGAGCAGCTAAAAGAAGTTAGACATTTCCATAGGTCTTATTTTACAGAGAATGCCAGTTTGGAGGCTTGTCTGCAAATAAAGGCTTTAGGATGCTTCTGACTTAGTGAAATGCTGCAACTCTGCAGTTGCATTTAATACTGCAAAACTGCCTACAGCTGTGGCAGATGTGTGTAGTATATTGGTACAAGATCTGCATCTCATCTCTACATGGGCATTCAGAAGCCATGCAGCTGAAATACTTGATGTCCTTAAAGGGTCATTTGCATATATCCCAGCCATGGGCCTCTATTACAGTTGGTTTAAGGTATCACACAATGAAACCTCTAGCTTGGCTGTGGTCTTCTTGCAGTTTTTTCATCTCTAAAACTGGGTACATTAAGACACTGAGGGGAATTCAGAAATGTTGAATAACAGAAAAATTCCAACTCCAAGAACGTCAATACTTTATTACAGCAAAGCTTTCAGATATAAATCCTTCTTCAGTGCACTATTGCACTGAAGAAGGATTTATATCTGAAAGCTTTGCTGTAATAAAGTATTGACGTTCTTGGAGTTGGAATTTTTCTGTTATTCAGCTTTTATTTTCTAACTTCTGGTTTATCACTACATCAGTCTTTGATCTTAAGAATTCAGAAATGTTACCATTATGTGTACACGAGGTGTACATCTAGCAGTAACCTTTTTTAATTCAGAGGCAGTCGTGCTGCAGTGCTTTTGCATGACGATGTGTAGCACCACAGTGGGCTGTTTCCACCTTCCGTGCTAAATGCCAATGAGGCAAACTGGAGCTGAGGCAAATGCTAATTAGTCATGTGCTCTTCCCACTGAACTGCTTGTGGTATGGCATGTATGTAGTTGATTGATTCTGATAATAGCTTGGCTGTGTAAAGTAGCATGACATATCCTGGCTACTCTCAGTAATGAACACAGCCAAAAGGCCATATTCATCCATTGGAGTAGAGGTAAGTGCTGGGGAGTCTAGTAGTCAGGTACTGTTGGAGTATGTGTGTGTGTGTGTGTGTGTGTGTGTGTGTGTGTGTGTGTGTGTGTGTGTGTGTGTGTGTGTGTGTGCGTGTGTGTGTGTGCGTGTGCACACGCGCGCGTGTGTGCGTGTGTGTGTGCGCATGCGTGTGTATGTGTGTGTGTGTGTGTGTGTGTGCGCACACGTATGTATGTGTGTGTACGTGTGTGTGTGTGTGTGTGTGTGTGTGTGTGTGTGTGTGTGTGTGTGTGTGTGTGTGTGTGTGTGTGTGTGTGTGTGTGTGTGTGTGTGTGTGTGTGTGTGTGTGTGTGTGTGTGTGTGTGTGTGTATGAGTGTGAGAGTGCATATGTGTATGTGTTTGTGTTTGTGGGTTCACTAGCCATCAAGGATAACCCTACAGCCATATGTCAAAGGAAACACTAGACACCAGGGATGGCCCTGCTGATATAGGTTGGAGGAACACTAGACACCAGGGATAGATGTGGGTCATGGGAAACACTAGACACCAGGAATAAATTATTGTGCTGTAACAGCACCTACATATAATGTGGACAGGGAGAACACTATACACCACCATAACCTCTCATGCCATAACAGCACTTTCACATAACAGACCACTAGACATTGGGGATACCATATATAAAAAACGTTAGACTAAAGAGAAAAAAAAACAAACTACAAGCAAAGGGGATTCAAATCCTGCATCCTTTTAAACATATATTGAAGATCTCAGACATTATACTATTCCGGAACAGCAGGAATACCTTTAACAAGACAGGACACAATCTGGAATGGGTTTTAATTATGCCTCCTGCAAACTTGGAAAGCTGCTTTTGTACTACATGGATTCATTGAAGAATATGAAGGGCGAAACTCTAATTTCTGACATTAATGATTGATTGAAATCATCGAAAGGAAACATAGGGGATGTTCTGACAAAATGGGAATATATATGGTGTGTGTGTGTGTGTGTGTGTGTGTGTGTGTGTGTGTGTGTGTGTGTGTGTGTGTGTGTGTGTGTGTAAAAGAGTGAATGAGTGAGGGTTCCTGCACTAACACTATGCAAACTCCATCTTTGTTAAGTACCACAAGAAGTGCTGATCTGCATTTGCATAGCTAATGGCGATTCAGCAACATGCAGTTTACCTGAAATGCAGTCTCTTTTCACTGCAGCTAATGTGTCTCTGAATCACAAAATACAGCACAGCCTGAACAAGACCTCTTTACCACAGCCCTTAACACAAGTGGTGGGATTCTTTTAAATCCCCAGGATTCTGTTGGCTTACAGGGATGAAGTCCTGACAGTGACTCAGGCTACAAAGGTTCATTTAGAGGCCAAGGCACCTGCTGGATTTGGCAAAGGGGGAAGGAAATGGCAGGGCTGATCCTGATCTTCTTTTCTTAAGGGGAAGATGTGGGGACACACTGGGCATACATGAGTTAGGCTTAGGGATCCCAGTGGTGATGCAGTTGCCTTGCAGGTTTTGGTGCTGATGTCTGTTAGGGAGAGGTAACATGAGGAGATCACCACCACATAGGAGGGGGTGGGTCCTTCATGGTGCCATTGCTTGCCCCAATATGATGCCAGCTCAGCATGTCAACAGGAGGTATGGTATACCCAAACACCAAATGGCTATGGTATGATGGCTCCCAACATTCTCACTCCCCTTCCCTGCAAATGAGTTGCTAGAGTGTATGATCAAGAGGTATTGTTATGAGGAATGGGACCAACTGGGTGAATGGTTCTGTCTAGGGATTTCCACAGGTCTAGTAGCCTCAAAGAGGCCTGGAGCAATTCAGGATGCTGGTGACCTGAAGTCACTGGAAGCTGGCCAAAAGGGCATTTAGAAACATGAGAAGGTATAAGATAAAGGCAGCCAGTCAAGAGGAAATCCACTGTGGAAAAAACATAATAGTGCTTTCATGCAAAGTAAGCAAATAAAACAAGGTGAAATGCAAGTGTATGTATGCCATATTGATAAGACTGACAAATTCCCATTCATTGGACGCGGGCTGCTGAGAGAAAACTCATGGACTACCTAAAGCTCAGAGCATACTAATGATATTAGTGATTACAATAATATTAGAAATACTGCACTGTTATTGGTTGTGATAAGCCTAAGAACCTCATGCTTTTAGCACAGTAAGAATAGTTGCACAGACTGATCACAGGAGTACTTTTTTATTACGCAAGCAATATGGACCAATCAGGGAAGTTTTGCACCTTAACTATGCAAGGTGGAGGGCCTCCCTCCCACTAGAAAGTCTGTTATTTCCCTGTAATTGTAATACACTTAAAAATTAGCTTAGCTGCTTTGTATTTTTATTTTATATATACATATATATATATATATATATATATATATATATATATATATATATATACACACACAAACACACACACACACACAGACACACACACACACACACACACACACACACACACACACACACACACACACACACACACACAGTATATTGATGTAAAATAGTTCAGCTAATGTTTCAGATTTGGTATAGGATGTGTTGCTGGTAGAAATAAGTTTTTAATAATGTCTACACTGTTCTCACCTGGCTCAACAGCTACCTCAGTGATGGACTTGTAAAATGGGAAAATGTCATCTCTCCATTTCTCTCAGTACATATAGGAGTGCCTCAAGGATCTATCCTTGGTCCCATGCTATTCAGTGGTATTATAATTGACCTTCATACTGCAAGTAAACATGCTACCATTATTCAATATGCTGTTGGGAGGGTGGCTTTATGGCTAAGGTGTTTGCCTTACAAACACAAGGTGCAGGATTTGAGTCTCACAAGGGATAATTGGCTAGGCTTAAAATGGCTAGCAAGGGCAGTTAGCTTAGTACTAAACTATGAACCTATGATAATTGCACACTCATCTGTATTGCCTAAAACCTACAACTTCAAACCAAATCACAGGAATCCTTCAACTCCGTTGAAAACTGGAATCAGCTCCTTAGTCATCTGGTTAAACACCAACTCTATCCTCCACTCAACATGGCTTTAGGCCTGAACATAGCAATAGCACCACCCTCATTTCCTTCCTGGACACAGTAAACAGAGCTCAAGATGCTGGCTCTGTAGTCTCTGCACTCTTTCTTGATCTATCAAAAGAATTTGACACAGTTTCCCACCCCCTTCTGCTTACTAAACTCTGCAACCTTGGTATCTCTTCCCCTACCTTACACTGGTTTTCTAACTATCTCATCAATAAGCAGCAATGTACTATATGGCAGCACTCCGTCTCCCCTTTTATCAGTACAAATACGGGGTACCCCAAGGTTCTATACTGGGTCCCCTTTTATTATGTATATTTGTCAACAACTTCCATAACATTCTTACCCATAGTACTGTTATCCAATATACTAATGACTCTACTATTATCTACTCTTCTAAATCTGTCTATGAACTACAGAGTCTTACTCAAGAAGCATTTACTTCAACTGAAACCTGGATGTCACAGAACCATCTCACCCGAAACCCCAATAAAACAAAACTCTTAATATTTACCCCAAAAAATCTAGCCCTGTCGACAAGTCTGAATTCTCTGTTCATTCCAAAATTACACTATCATTGAAGTCGTCCCTAGTACCAGATTGCTTGGTGTCATCATTGATGATAAACTTTTGACCTTTACATCTACAGTAACATAAAAAAAAACTATCAAAAGCTAGGAGTCCTTTATAGGCGCAACTATTTTCTTAGCTTCTCTACTAAAAAGACTCTTGCCTTATGATTCCTGCTTCCAACTCAGTCTTATATGGTGCCCCCATCCTCATCAATATTTAGTCCTCCCTGAAAACTAAACTCAACTCATGTTACAACAAAGTTGCCAAATTTGTAACTAATGCAAAATTTTCAGCCCATCAGTGTTCCTCTATACATCAACTAAATTGGCTTGAATTCCCTCACTACCTCACTTATCTTCAATTAACTACTGCCCACAAACTTATTTACTATCCATCAACCTGCCCATCCCGCTCCTCCATATCGACCATGTACCATCCTAATCGACCCCTTATGTCTGAAAACAAAATGTTACTGACTGTTGATAAACCTAAACTCTCAGACAGCGAAATGTTGTATTATTTTACTGTCTCAAACCTATGGAATAATCTCCCTCTTCCAATCAGAACCATTAGTAATCCTGCTTTCTTTAAAAAATCCTTCAGACTACATCTCTCTTCTCTCTGGCTATGCACCTGCACCCTAACAAACAACCCCATAGCCTGACTTCCCTCTTTGGAACCTTACTCTTCTCCAATTAATTACTGGTACATCTTCTCCTTCTCTCCACAATACTAACCCCTTCTGCTGTCACTTTAGCTTGCTTTATCCCTACCACTTAGCCCATCTGTTGCCTTCTATTCTTACCCTGAAGTGAATAGAATACTCATCACTGCTACAAATACTATATATATATATATATATATATATATATATATATATATATATATATATATATATATATATATATATATATATATATATATATATATATATATATATATATTTATACTTATATGTTTTTGAATGCATACTATTTTTCTATTTCTACATTCATACCATGATTGTAAACAATTCTACACTGTTATTATCAACTTGATTTTCATGTACTACTACTGTTTTATATACTCTATATTGTATACAACTTTTCCTTGTATGTAATTAAATGTGGAGCTTTTCTCCCGGGGCCTCCACTGAAAAGTGGACTTTCCCGGTTAACAAATGCAATAAATAAATAAATGGCTCTGTAACTCTCAATTACTATTACACCCAAAGAACACCAAACTGATTCTTTTCACATCTAAATGATACTTCAGTAACAAACCTATCTTTACCATTACTTCTGGCCAAATCAAAATTGAAGTGGTAAATCATACCAAGCTCCTAGGTGTCATCATAGATGATGCCACAAAATCTGGCCACCTTCTAAAGCATGAAAAATGCACACAAAAAACTTGGCTCCCTATATTGAGCCAAACCTTAGCTGACTGACCAGGCAGGGCAAACTATTGCCTCTACTTTACTGTTAATCACCCTCCTATTTGCTGCTCCTGTATTTGTCAACCTACATGCTACTCAAATAACCATGCTAGAAAAATGATACAACAAAATAGCTAAATTTGTAGCTTGTAGGTATTATAGATCCAATCACTGCATGGTACTAAATCAGATTAATTGATCAGAATTGACTCACTATCCAATATTCACACAGCTAAAACCTATTCACAGTCTCCTTTTTTAACCTGAAAAATGTTAACCACTAAAAAATACTATCGAACCTTACTCCCTATCTAGGACTCTTCATTAAACTGACAAATTCTTGCAGCACCCAATGAAATCAAACAATGCTGCATATGACTCATCAGATTCCTCTCATATCTCTAAAGTATGGAATTCCATTTCTTTCTCACTCAAACACCCTGAAATCCTTCAAACTACTGTTAAAACAATACCTAAAGACTTCATGGATTTGCTCATGCACCACAACTGGCTAATCAACTTAAAATACCTTTATCTACTTTATCCCATTATGCTCTAAAATGATTACTTGGCCAGTAATCTTCTGTCTTATCTTGTAGTATTATATATACTTGGTTACATACACTGTACCATAGGTTCATAGGTAAATATTAAGTTGTTTACCCTGGTAGGCCATTTTAAGCCTAGCCATTAAACTGAGGTCAGACTCAAGCCCTGTAGTTTGTGTTTAGGAGGCAAAGACCTTAACCATTATGCCAAACTACCCTCTCTTGCTCTTTTCAACTTTACACTGAATGTTCACTTTGCCACTGTCCTACTATTATAAAATACTACAGGTCCAAGCTTTGTCTAAACACATTCTGATCTACATTTAAATGATTTTTGTATTATTGTTATCTCTATCATTATTACAACATGCATGTAAGATGACTATTCATGTGTCTTGTCAATGTTTTTGTTTTCTATGATTAGTCATTTTTTCTCATTATTGTATACTCATATGATTCATCACACTATGTATGTATATTACTTTTTTTCTCTGTATCTTGTGGAGCTTTTCTCCCTGGGCCTCCAATGAAAAGGGGTGTTCCACACAGTCAGACTTTTCCAGTCAACAAAAGCAATAAATACGCTCACACACACACACACACACACACACACACACACATATATATATATATATATATATATATATATATATATATATATATATATATATATATATATATATATATATATATATATATATACACACACACACACATTCTTGCACAGAGATGCAGAGGCACAGGTACATTGTCTTTCATACATGTACAGAAACTCTCAAACACACACACGCGTGTGCGCACACACCCACACACACACACACACACACACACACACACACACACACACACAAAATACACAAATCTAGAAGCACAGAAACAAAGATACGCCTGCATAAGGAGAAACTCATGCACAAGCATTGGGTGCATATATACTATAATATATAGATATATATATATATATATATATATATATGTGTGTGTGTGTGTGTGTGTGTGTGTGATATACACACAGATGTATCCACCTTCTTGATGGTTGTTGTTGTCTTTCGGCTTTTCCCGGTTAGGGGTCGCCACAGCGGAACTCCGGTCTGCTAATGATTGGCAGTAGATTTTCACAAACGTCAAGGTGCCAGCTTGACGTTCAACCTTCAAGAAGGCACACCCATTTACGCATGTCTTTTGAACGCCCACCCAACCGCGGGGAGGGCATGCAGACTCCACACAGAAGGCACTCCCCGCACTCTAGCCAAGAATCAAACGGGAGAACCTCTTGCTGTGAGGCAACAATGCTACCGCTGCACCACCACGGAAGTCATAAAGCTTAAATATGTGTTTGTTATCAAAAGAAGGGATTAGTGCATAATTTATAGCTACAGGAATGTATTTCAGCTCATTGCTTTCAGAAGCATACAGTACAAGCTTTTTACTTTTACAGTCCATTCCCTGTATGCTCGC
>NC_056731.1:1609065810-1609148310 GCF_019279795.1 Protopterus annectens
CCAGGCATGGCCAGTGCAAGCAAAATGCATATTGTCTAAGCTCCTGGAGTTTAGATACAGAAAGCAAAAAGGCATATGGGTATTTAGTTCTAATGGTGTGAGACTGCCTACCTCTGGATAGAACAACAGAAGTAATTTGTCTACAGAGAGAAGAAATGCACTTATGGATACTTAGGTTAAAATGTGCTAGAGTGCAGTGTTTGTAAATGTATCAAAAGCTTTAAATGGGCAGTGGCTTCAGGATGGTATGGTTAGGAATCTTTCTGAGCAAAGAGTTCAGCAATTTGATATTGATGGAGTGCATTGACCTGTTCTGGGTAGATCATCATTTATGGCAATGTAATTTTGTTTAAGAGCCAGAAAGGCTGTTTGCTTGTGTTCTCTCAAGGAAGTCCTGGAAAGCATTAGTAAGCTTTGTTGTCAGAGCAAGGGTACCTATTGTTAACTAAAGCAGTCTGAGACCTGTACTTAAATAAATGGGTGAGGAATTTTATTTAGTTCACAATATTTTAGGGATATGCAAGATGAATAGTTTAACTGCTGATATAAGAACTTGCTTTGGCTCCTGTAGTAATTTGTTTTGCACTTATTATAAATAGTAATTATTCAGTCAGAAACATATTTCTGTTACAATATAAATGTTAAAATCTGCTATTACATTTATTACATTAACTTGATGAGTGACTGTTGAATAAAGGCCACATGAGACAATTTCCAAATGTTTTTTTTAAGTGCATTGTTTGGTATTTTAAGTCTGTTGTTCATTATTTTGTGACACATTGCCAAGCTATCTTGTTTATATAAGTCTGCTTTATGTTGAAACTTGCTGTTACCATTTACAAAACCTCAAAATATTGCAAAGGATGCATAAGTCATTGTAAATCATGACTGCAGTATAGTACCAGCATTAATCAGAATATGTCACTTTTGTCTTTGCTGGATCCTATTACACAAGGAAGATCACTGAGTTGTGAATTAGAGAAATGACCAAACAGACCCTCATGACTTTATAATCATGTGAAACAGACAAAGGTAAAAACTTCTGGTTTGTTCTTGCTTAGAGTAGTATTTTGCTAACTCAAAATTCCTGATGACAAATAGGCTGCAGAGACTATTTGTGCTGGATACGTTGTGCTTATCAAAATATTGTATGGACTTTTTATGCTTAATCTTGGGCTGTACCAGCCTTGACCATGAACCCCTCCCATGTGCCCTGTAAACCCATTGGTTCCCCCTTCATTTCTGCTTTCAGCAACTCACACCACCCCACAGGGAGCCTCCTCTGTACTGAGGAGAATACCTTCTGAAGGACCTCTTTATCCAAATATTGGGGCAAATGTAAGACAACATTAGAATGTCATCCATGTCTGTCTTGGATTTATTCTTTCTTTACTCTTTATACTTTTAGCAGCTGGTGTCTAGTGTGCATGCATGCTTCCACATATGTGAATTGAAGGTTACTATGTTTATATACACAAGCGACGTCAGCCTATATTCAGAGCATGTCCGCACAGTACTAGAGCAGAGCATCACCCTTCCCTAGAATGGATGAGCTGATTCATTCCCACCACCCCTGCTGGATCCTGCTCACTCTGTTAAATATTGATGGGTCTTCTTAGTTACATTCAAGGCTTTATTTCTCAGTGCCACAAAACCAGAAACATTCTGTACACTTTTGGAGACATTTCATATAAAAGTACAAAGTGCTAGGGTAAGCAGACATCTGGTAGTATGAAGTGGGAACAGCAGTACATGTCTATGGATGGGTCTAGTTGTGCTAGAGTAAGCATCATGGTGTTTACTCAGAGGTAACCACAGAACCATTCTGTCACATTTATAATGGAGAGCAAGGGACAGTGTGTCAGCACACGGGTCCTGACAGGGGGTTTAGTCTCATTTGATTTAGCACCTATAAGAAAAAAAGTCCTGCATGCAAAAAAGAGTAGACAATATGTTTAATGCATTCCAGGTGTTAAAAACTAAAATAAAGAAGTGATATCCCATCCATACAGTAAACAGGATTATGTGGGCATTACTCTGTAACATAATCTTTCTATCCATGTGAAACACAGGAATTAGGCATTTTGTCGTCAGCAATATACCCCCCTATGTGATACAGTGATGGTCCCATAACACCGGCATTGCTCTTGCAGTAGAAACAATAGTAAGTAAAGGCTTTCACTCTCCTTGCTTATTAGTTTAGATTCTTCACACACACACACACACACACACACACACACACACACACACACACACACACACACACACACACACACACACACTATGTAATTATTTTCACTGTAACAACATCATTTCATCACTAAAATCATATGGTTAAAGGCTTTAAAAGTTTTTCTTTCATAGAAAAAACAATTGTAATGTTAACCCTCCTTCCCACTGACCCCACTTAGCCCTCCAGTTGTTTCCCCAATTACCATGCCCACACAGAGCTGGATACCCCATCTGCTTATGACAGACCATCCTTGACATGAATCTGCAACTAGGTGAGCACCCTGACTTCTCAGGGAGTAAGCCTAGCAGTGCATATTTGAAACACACAGGGTGCGTGGGAATACCGTAGAGAGAAAGTGGGCATGGCACTAGGAGCCATCATGTACACTGCAGCTGCATGCCTCCTGCTAGAGTCTCATTTGGACACATACAGTTGTTTTTGCTCTCTCTCGTTACTGTACATGAGGCCACGCATTGTTTCCTGTCTGAGTCTCATTTGTACACGTGCAGAAGTTTTTACTCCCTCTTTCTCTTTACTATTTTACTTGTGACCATGCATGTCTCCTGTTTGAGTCTCATTTGGACACATGCAGATGTTTTTACTCTCTGTCTCTCTCTCTCTCTCTCTCTGTCTCTTTCTCTCTCTACTATACATGGGACCATGCATACCTCATGTCCATGTCTTATTTGGACACATGAAGATGTTTTTACTCTCTCTCTCTCTTTACTTTATGTGCGACTTTGCATGCCTCCTGTCTGAGCCTCATTTGCAAACATGCAGTTGTTTTACTCTCTGCTTCTCTCTCTCTCTCTCACTTTATGGTACTTGGGACCATGCATGTCTTCTGTCCAATTCTTATTTGGACACATGCAGATATTTTTACTGTCTCTTTACCATGCTTGGCACCATGCATGCCTGATGTATGAGTCTCATTTGGACATGTAGATGTTTTTACTCTCTCTTTTTATCTTTACTGTACTCGGGACCATGCACACCTGCCGTCTGAGTCTCATTTATACACATGCAGATGTTTTTAGTCTTGCTCTTTCTCTTTACTGTACCTAGGACCATCCATGCCTCCTGCTTGAGTCTCATTTGGACACATACAGTTAGTTTACTCTCTCTCTCTCTCTCTCTTTGCCGTATTTGAGGCTAAGTATTGCTTCCTGTCTGAGTCTCATTTGTACTCATGCAGATATTTTTATTCTATCTCTCTTTTTACTGTACTTGTGACCATGCATGCCTTCTGTCTAAGTCTCATTTGTACACATGCAGATATTTTTACTCTATCTCTCTTTTAACTGTACTTGTGACCATGCATGCCTCCTGTCTGAGTCTCATTTGTACACATGCAGATATTTTTATTCTATCGCTCTTTTAACTGTACTTGTGACCATGCATGCCTCCTGTCTGAGTCTCATTTGTACACATGCAGATATTTTTACTCTGTCTCTCTTTTAACTGTACTTGTGACCATGCATGCCTCCTGTCTGAGTCTCATTTGTACTCATGCAGATATTTTTATTCTATCTCTCTTTTAACTGTACTTGTGACCATGCATGCCTCCTGTCTGAGTCTCATTTGTACTCATGCAGATATTTTTATTCTATCTCTCTTTTTACTGTACTTGTGACCATGCATGCCTCCTGTCTGAGTCTCATTTGTACTCATGCAGATATTTTTATTCTATCGCTCTTTTAACTGTACTTGTGACCATGCATGCCTCCTGTCTGAGTCTCATTTGTACTCATGCAGATATTTTTATTCTATCTCTCTTTTTACTGTACTTGTGACCATGCATGCCTCCTGTCTGAGTCTCATTTGTACTCATGCAGATATTTTTATTCTAGCTCTCTTTTTACTGTACTTGTGACCATGCATGCCTCCTGTCTGAGTCTCATTTATACACATGCATATATTTTTATTCTATCTCTCTTTTTACTGTACTTGTGACCATGCATGCCTCCTGAGTCTCATTTGTACACATGCAGATATTTTTATTCTATCTCTCTTTTTACTGTACTTGTGACCATGCATGCCTCCTGTCTGAGTCTCATTTGTACACATGCAGATATTTTTATTCTATCTCTCTTTTTACTGTACTTGTGACCATGCATGCCTCCTGTCTGAGTCTCATTTGTACTCATGCAGATATTTTTATTCTATCTCTCTTTTTACTGTACTTGTGACCATGCATGCCTCCTGTCTGAGTCTCATTTGTACACATGCAGATATTTTTATTCTATCTCTCTTTTTACTGTACTTGTGACCATGCATGCCTCCTGTCTGAGTCTCATTTGTACACATGCATATATTTTTACTCTATCTCTCTTTTTACTGTACTTGTGACCATGCATGCCTCCTGTCTGAGTCTCATTTGTACACATGCAGATATTTTTATTCTATCTCTCTTTTTACTGTACTTGTGACCATGCATGCCTCCTGTCTGAGTCTCATTTGTACACATGCAGATAGTTTTACTCTATCTCTCTTTTTACTGTACTTGTGACCATGCATGCCTCCTGTCTGAGTCTCATTTGTACACATGCAGATATTTTTACTCTATCTCTCTTTTTACTGTACTTGTGACCATGCATGCCTCCTGTCTGAGTCTCATTTGTACTCATGCAGATATTTTTATTCTATCGCTCTTTTAACTGTACTTGTGACCATGCATGCCTCCTGTCTGAGTCTCATTTGTACTCATGCAGATATTTTTATTCTATCTCTCTTTTTACTGTACTTGTGACCATGCATGCCTCCTAAGTCTCATTTGTACTCATGCAGATATTTTTATTCTATCTCTCTTTTAACTGTACTTGTGACCATGCATGCCTCCTGTCTGAGTCTCATTTGTACACATGCAGATATTTTTATTCTATCTCTCTTTTTACTGTACTTGTGACCATGCATGCCTCCTGTCTGAGTCTCATTTGTACACATGCAGATATTTTTACTCTATCTCTCTTTTTACTGTACTTGTGACCATGCATGCCTCCTGTCTGAGTCTCATTTGTACACATGCAGATATTTTTATTCTATCTCTCTTTTTACTGTACTTGTGACCATGCATGCCTCCTGTCTGAGTCTCATTTGTACACATGCAGATAGTTTTACTCTATCTCTCTTTTTACTGTACTTGTGACCATGCATGCCTCCTGTCTGAGTTTCATTTGTACACATGCAGATATTTTTACTCTATCTCTCTTTTTACCGTACTTGTGACCATGCATGCCTCCTGTCTGAGTCTCATTTTGATGCATACAGATGTTTTTAATCTTGCTCTTTCTTTTTACTACTGCATTTGGGAGCATACTTGTCTCCTGTCTAAGTCTCATTTGAACACTTGCAGATGTTTTTACTCTCTCTTTCTCTCTCTCTCTCTCTCTTTCTGTTTTCTTGGGACTATGCATGCCTCCTCTCTGAGTCTCATTTTATACACATGCAGATGTTTTTACTGTCTCTCACTTTCTGTTTACTACTGTACTTGGGATCATGCATACCTCCTGTCTGAGTTTTATTTGGACACATGCAGAAGTTTTTATTCTCTCTGTTGTACTTGGAACCATGCATGCTTCCAATATGAATGACATTTGTAGACATCCAGATGTTTTCCTTCTCTCTCTCTCCCTATCTCATTCTCTCTTTACAGTACTTGACACCATGCACATTTCCTGCCTGTGTCTCATTTGTACATCTCCAGATGTTTTACGCCCTCTATCTGCCTTTACTTTACTTGGAACCATGCATGCCTCCTGTTTGAGTCTCATTTGTACACAAGCAGATGTTTTAACTCTCTCTCTGTCTTTTTCATTACTGCTGTACTTGGGACCATGCATGCCTCCTGTCTGAGTCTAATTTGGACACATGCAGATAGTCTTACTCTATCTGTCTCGCTCCTTCTCTTTACTGTATTTGAGAACATGCATGCCTCTGGTCTGAGTCTAATTTGTACACAAGCAGATAATTTTACTCTATCTCTCTTTTTACTATATTTGTGACCGTGCATTCCTCCTGTCTGAGTCTCATTTGGACACATGCAGATATTGTTACTCGATCTGTCTCACTCTTTCTCTTTACTGTATTTGAGAACATGCATGCCTCTGGTCTGAGTCTCGTTTGTACACACGCAGATAATTTTACTCTACCTCTCTTTTTATTATACTTGTGACCATGCACGCCTCCTGTCTGAGTCTCATTTGGATGCATGCAGATGTTTTTAATCTCTGTCCTTCTTTCTTTTTACTGCTGCATTTGGGAGCATGCATGCCTCCTGTCTATCACTTGGACACATGCAGATGTTTTTACTCTCTCTCTCTCTTTCTGTTTACTTGGGACCACACATGCCTCCTCTCTGGGTCTCATTTGTACAAATGTAAATGTTTTTACTCTATTTGCTGTACTTGGAACTATGCATGCCTCCAGTATGAATGTCATTTGTAGACATGCAGATGTTTTTTCTCTCTCTCATTCTGTCTTTACAGTACCTAGGACCACGCACATTTTCTGCCTGAGTCTCATTTGTACATGTCCAGATATTTTTCCTCTCCCTCTCTCTTTGCCTTTACTTTACTTGGGACCCTGCATGCCTCCTGTTTGAGTCTCATTAGACACAGGCAGATGTTTAATTCTCTGCCTTTCTCTTTACTGCTATACTTGGGACTATGTATGCCTCCTGTCTGAGTCTCATTTGGATACATGCAAATGTTTTCTCTCTCTCTCTCTCTTTTCTCTCTCTCTGTTTACTGTACTTGGGATCATGCATGCCTCCTGTCTGAGTCTCATCTGTACATATGCAGATGTTGTTACTCTCTCTCGCTCTTTACTGTACTTATAACCATGCACGCATCTGAGTCTCATGTGAATACATGCAGATGTTTTTACTCTCTCTCTTTAATTTACTTGCAACCATGCATTCCTCCTCTCTGAGCCTCATTTGTACACATGCAGATGTTTTTACCATATTTCTCTTTACTACTGTACTTGGGCCTTGTGTGTCTCCTGTCTTAGTTTTATTTGGACACATGCAAATGTTTTTACTCTCTCTCTTTGCTGTACTTGGAACCATGTATGCCTAAAATATGAATGTATTTGTAGACATGCAGATATTTTTTTCTCTCTTTCTCAGTCTCTCAGTACTTGGGACCATGCACACTTCCTGCCTTAGTCTCATTTGTACATATCCAGATGTTTTTACTCTCTCTGTCTTTGCCTTTACCTGGGACCCTGCATGCCTTCTGTTTGAGTCTCATTTGTACTCATGCAGATGTTTTAACTCTCTCTCTCTCTTTATCTGTTCACTACTATATGTGGAACCATGCATGCCTCCTGTCTGAGTCTCATTTGTATACATGCAGATGTTTTTACTGTTTCTCTTTCTCTTTACTTCTGTGCTTGGGACCATGCATGCCCCCTTTCTGAGTCTCATTTGGACACATGCAGATGTTTTTACTTTCTCCCTCTTTCTCTTTACTTTACTTGAAACCATGCATGCCTTCACTCTGAGTCTCATTTGCACACATGCAGATCTTTTTACTGTCTGTCTGTCTCTCTCTCTCTCTCTCTCTCTCTCTCTTTACAGTATTTTAGCCATGCATGAATCCTGTTTGAGTCTCATGTGGACACATGCAGATGTTTTTACTCTCTCCTTCTTTCTCTTTACTTTACTTGGAACCATGCATGCCTTCACTCTGGGTCTCATTTGCACACATGTACATCTTTTTACTGTCTCTCTCTTACTCTTTAATACTGCACTTGGGACCATGCATACATGCTGTCTGAGTCTCATTTGCACACATGCAGATCTTTTTACTGTCTCTCTCTTACTCTTTACTACTGCACTTGGGACCATGCATACATGCCTGAGTCTCATTTGGATACATGCAGATGTTTTTACTCTGTCTTGCTCTTTCTCTTTCCTACAGCACCATGCATGCCTCCTGTCTGAGTCTTGTTTATACACATATAGATGTTTTTAATCTCTCTCTTTCTGTTTACTAGCGTTCTTGGGAGTATGCATGCCTCCTGTCTGAGTCTCATTTGGGAACATGGAGATGTTTTTACTCTCTTTCTCTTTACTGTACTAAAGAACATGCATGCCTCTGGTCTGACCCTCATTTGGACACATGCAGATGTTTTTACTCTATCTTTACTGTACTTGGGACCATGCATGCCTCCTGTTGAGTCTCATTTAGACATATGCAGGTAATTTTACTGAGTGTCTTTCTCTCTCTACTGTGATTGGGACCAAGCATCCTGTCTTAGTCTTATTTGGACACACACACATGTTTTTACTCTCTCTCTCTCTCTACTGTACTTGGGATCAAACATACCTCCTGTGCGAGTCTCATTTGTACACCTGCAAATGTTTTTACTCTCTCTCTTTCTACTGTACTTGGGATCAGGCACACCTCCTGTGTGAGTCTCATTTGTACACTTGCAAATGTTTTACTCTCTTTTTCTCTGCAATGTACTTGGGACTATGCACGTCGCCCGTCTGAGTTTAATTTATACACATGCAGATGTTTCTACTCTCTCTCTCTCTGTCTTTACTGTATTTTGAACCAGGAATGCCTCCTGACATAGTCTCATTTATACACATCAGGCTAGGAGAGCATTAGCAGTTCTGTACCACTCAGCTTGAACTCTACCCACTATGCCAGCACAGCAAGGAATACAACAAAATATGTTATTTATTTGACTTTGCATTTGAGTTGGTTATTACCAGACATAAATGAAAATCCATCTGCACTGACAGAATGAGAGGTTACCAGACCACATAAGACATGTGTGTGTGTGTGGGGGGGGGGGGGGTAAGCACCCACTGCAAAAGGCTTCCTCAGCAGTTAGTGAAAATGAAACAGCATCTTCGTGATCTGAGAAACTAGAATTTTAAAGACTATTGATAAGTGTAATTTCCAAATTTTACAGTGGTTTCATTAATTGTCTATCTTTATGTAAACAAAATTAGATTCAAATTACAGAACACAGAGGAAAGTATCACTTTTACAATGTTTTCAGTATAATTTTACCTTCATGATTGCTGACCATCAATCCTTCCCCTCCCAAGGGTCATAACCTATCCATTCCCTCACACTGAAGATTCCACCCAATGGCAGAGCTGCCAGAGAGGGATGTTGTTAGACACATGAGAGTACTTTGTGCCATCACTTGCATCCCAGCAATGAAGGCATTTTTATCACTATGCAGACCAGCAATGCCTTCCCATGCAAGTGCACACTTCTATACACCCACATTAAATGTTACCACCAGGTAGTGATTCAGTGAGCCTAATGTTCATACACCCACCAGAGTGCACATTTGCCCAGACACCTTTCCTCCAAGGGATCATGATATGGCCATCTCCACCTTTCTTCACAGGATAAGCCTGCCCACCATTCCTGCCAGCTCTGTCAGATACCAGAGACACTAACTGAACCGGGGTTGTCTGGGCTTTGGTAAGATCTTTCTCCCTATATAACACCAGAGTTGGAAATTTTACAGGTATACATTTTCAGAAGAAATACAAGTAATGTTTGATGGATGTTGTGACCTAAAAATACAAAATGATACAAAACCTTTGGATTATTCTATAACCCAGACAATCCATATTCTGGACCCTTATAGAAATTACACAGAATAATGTGTCATCAGTGTCCTTGGTTATAGCTGACATTAGTAGCCTCCTTTAGAATGTAACTGTTAAAAAGAATTCCAGACACTGCAAAACCTCCCAGGAATTCTGAGCTAAAGAAAGGTTTGAATCTAAAGGTTCAGAGGGCAAACTGTTAAAACATCAATGTACCAAAACATGTCCAGTGTATGGAGTTATGGTCCAAGCAATATTGTTTGATAAAGCTGTGAAATGGTGACCAGGTAAGTGTGGCACTATTGTACACAAAAGAAATGTTATTGAATCTGTCAGTGGAAGTAGTTACATCCTTGGTGGAATGGCATTTGCTAATGAGTATATTAGCAAAAATAAAACAGTAAGAAATCCACTTGGAAAGAGTTTGCTTTGCCCCTATCTCTGCTCCTAGAGCAAAGAAGATAAACATGTGTTCCATTTTCTTCAACTCATGTAACCTTTCAGGTGGAAACTGAGCTGGCAGTGTATATCCAATTTATCATCATCACCATCATCATCATAATCATCAACCCCCACTTTTTTCCCACATTTCTACCAAGTGTTGGGAGTTGCATCAACTGCTGCCATCTCTCTGAATTCAATGTCACTCTCTTACCTTCTTTGACAATCATGGCTGATGGTCACAGGTTTTTTCTCACACAATTCATCCATATTTTTTGTCGGACACTCTAATTTTCTCCTGCTTTCTTCCTCCTGTCCAAACCTTCTTCACTAGATTATCTTTTGCTTTCCTATATATATATATGCCTAAACCATAGTAATCTGTTCTCTTTGACTTTCTCTGCAATTAGAGCTACTTGGGCATCTGCTCTGATGTCTTCATTTGTTCATCTGTCCTACAGTGTGCATCCCACCACCCATCTCATGCATTTCATCTCCATCACCTATAGCTTCTTCAAATGCTTTGCCTTCATTGCCCATGATTTTGTACCATACAGTAGTTCCAGTCTCACCAGCTTCTTTAGCATTCTTTTGTCATACACTACTCCTTTCACTCTGTGCCAGTTGGCTGCAGCCCCACTGATTCTAGCTTTGACCTCCTCATTCAGACATCCCTTCTTCTCAACCAACCATCCCAGATGCTTGAAGCTGGTAACCTATTCGACTATTTCACCTTTTTCTGGTTCCCCATTTGTGGCTATTGCAACTGTCTTATCTGTACTCAGTTTCAGCCGCGTGCCTTCTGTTTTGCATTTCATCGCTATATCATTTTCTGAGCAGAGCACAGATATCATGCTGTCCCATATGGTGAACAGCATGATCTCCAGAATGCCTGATTCCCATATCCTCAGCTCCATGCAATAAACAG
The DNA here is from genome assembly GCF_019279795.1 of Protopterus annectens. Lineage (NCBI taxonomy): Eukaryota > Metazoa > Chordata > Ceratodontiformes > Protopteridae > Protopterus > Protopterus annectens. The sequence goes on from NC_056731.1 coordinate 1,609,077,001, forward strand.
AGTTGCCATTCAAGGACTCTAACAACACATTCAGGTTCACCAAAATGTAGGTAGCAGTTTAGGTGATACTTCTGTCTGCAGCCCACTGCCAGACATGCATCACTTCTCTGCACAGGTAGTATTAGTGTATTCTTCTTTATAATGCCAATGATTGATTGACAATAGCAGGAGTAGTTCTGGTCTCAACCCTCTTTTTAGAAATTTTAGGGGAATATTTTTTATATCAAAGATTCCTGTTTCATTGAAACCTGATTCACTGTGTCTGCTCCATTATCAGCATCAAAATAAATACTCTAGGTTAGATGGGGGAGGGGAAGACCCCACAAACTCCCCATGCAGTAGGCTTCACCCCCTGTAACCCCTTAACTACTATAACCTTCTCCAAGATTCCATAACCTTGGGGTAAGTTAAAACATTTCTGCAACTGAATCCATTCAGTGGTCTCAGTGGGTCAGTCTTCACTGTACTGTAAACCAAAGTCATAAGTAAAAAACCCATCAGGACAAGAAAGCCTACCTGTGACTCCAGCTTGTTAAGTCAGTGCTGTGACAGAGAGTAATGAAATCCTGCCTATGACCGAGGTAACCAAGGACTGATTAGCATCCTCAGCAATGGAGGAGATGATGAAAAGAAGAGGAATGAAACAGCAAGGCCCACTCACCTCTCTTGGAAGGAGGGAATGGGATGTGTGCTGGGTAGGCAGACAGCTGCCGTGCTGCCAGTGTATACCAGAGAACATGGCAAAGTGCATGCCAGGTTGCAGTAGGGGGTGACCGTAGCAGAGGTGATATGCACCTATGGAGGCAGGGTATGGCCTCATGATGCCCACTGCATGCTCCTAAGTGAGTAGGAAGTTATATAGGCATGTCACCATGGAAGAATGGACACTCCTTTCACTATGTCAAGACATCAACTGAGTGAGCCCAGAACCTGCATGGAGGGCATAAGGCTCTATACTGCCTACCTGTAGGATGACAGTCTCTCCCCTGACAGACTTTCCATATCTCATCTGGTTGAAGTGAAACAAATGTGCTGATTGTGTGAGTGAATGAGGAGAAGTGGTGATCAGCGGAGAACAACAAAATAGCAAAAGAAAAACTATGGCTCCAGCTTTTTTAAGTGGAGCCCTTGCCCTCTCATGGAGCATCCACTTCCTATTGGCCAGGATCCCTCAGATGATTCACACAATCAGGTTGTTGAACAACAAATACCAGTATGACACAGTCATAGTTCATGTCAGTGTAAATAACTTGAGATGCACCGCCCTGGACTATTTGAAGACAGACACAATGGAGCTCTCATAGATTCACAGATTCATAGGTGTATACTAGGCTAAAAAACACTAAGTTTAAAGGCCTATCCATACAACCCAAATGTGACCCACAAAATTGATTTATATTTGATTAATAGGGGGTGATTTACTGACTGCCTCTGTCCATCAGAGATATAGAAGCCAGACCGGGGTGTATTTCCAATTACCCATCCGCTGGTCCAACTTGCGCTTAAATAGGGATTTGGAGGAACTCTATTTCACAAAGATGGGGAACCTGTTCCAGAGAATGGGAATTCTCTGAGAAACATATCTGTCTCTCCAATATGCCCTATTTATGTTGCAGGCAAACTTTAGGTCTTTTAATCTAGTAGTTCTGATGCTGCTTCTTTTGCGGATGTGCAAAAGATTCATCTAAACTAAGTCCAGGGATGCCTTGTATGCCAGGCAAAGATCACCTCTCAGAGGTCTGTATGATGCTGAGTAAAGAGACAGGGCTTTGAGGCGATCAGCATATGACATTGTGTTTACTTCAATTACTCTTTTTGTGAGGAATCCTTGTGGATGTTCCAGCTGCTACATGTGTCTGGTCAGATCCATACTGAAGGGGGTACTATACTCTATGATGGACCTGATGGTGGCTGAGTATAGTGGTATGATGACCTCTCTGGACCTAGATGCCATGCCCTTGCTTATACATTGAGCAACATAGAAGGATTTTCTTACTACCTTGAACACATGTTGGTCGAAGGCTAGGTTACTATCTACGTAATTTCCCAGATCCATGATTAGTGAATCAATTTTTAAGTGTGCTTTATTGATTATGCAGTTACCTGGTGTGGCAGACTTCCCAAAAGGTACTATAATGCATTTCTTGGTACTGAGTTTTAAGCCATGGCTTTCGCACTAAGCATTTGTCTGTATCAGATCTTCCTGGAGGGTGTTTTCATCTTGGAGAGATTCAATGACTGCCCCAGTGTGCATTCATCTGCAAACTTGCAAACTTGGTTAGCCAGAGGCCTTCAACATTGGCTTTGACATATGAGAAGTAGATTCCAAAGAGGAGTGGGTCTTGCACAGAGCCCAGAGGAATCCACTGGTAACTGGCCACAATGATTCTAACCTCCTGGGTCCTATCAGTCAGCCAGCTAGCTATCCAATGTGCTATAAATGGATTTATACCTAGTTCTTTAAGTTTGTTGACAATGCCCAAGTTGGGCATTGTATCAAATACCTTAGCCAGAGCTAGGTATGCAGTGTGCATAGTTTTTCAAGAAGTCCACCAGATTCAGTAAGCATGACCTTCCTTTGTCAAAGCCAAACTGGGATGGAGCCAGTGTCTGAAGGTCTCCTATATCCTTGTTGATAATTTCCATGATAATTCTTTCCATGGCTTTGCAAATAAGAAGATCCTCCCTTATGAAGGGGAGTGACTGTCACAGTCCCCCATTCCCATAGCACAAAGCCTGTTTTAAGACTATAGTTAATTAATGACTCAAGGGGTCATAATAAGTCATATTTTAGACTATTCAGGAGGCATCCTAGGATGTTATTGGGGTTCATTGAGGCCATGTTCTTGGCTTTAGTGAGTGCAGCCAGTACATGCTTCCTAGTTAGAGTTGGAAGGGTTTTGTTTGAGTGTTTTATTGGGGGAAGGGTGAGGCTAAAGTTGGAGCTGAATTTGTCCACTAACAGTTTTGCTGTATCTCCAGACTCAGTGAATGTGGTACCATTAAGCACATTGCTATGTGCTGCCCTTGAAGTTTCTGACATAGCTGTAGCAGGCCTTATGGTTATCTTTCACCTGGGAGGATATTTTAACCTCAAAGCTGGCTTTGCTTGACCTAACTAGCCCTCTTATTTGCCTATTTACTTTTATGAGAGAATTTTTATCTTTGTAGGGATTACCCTTTCTGATTTTTGCCATATTTTTTTTCTTTTTGTTATATATCCTGTTTACTTTGGGATGCTACAGGGCAGTTTGTTTCTGGGGCTAGTTCTGGGTTTATGTCTGGTAAATACAGCAGCCTCTTTGTAACCATTAACATAGTTGTAGAGAGTTTCTGAGAGCAATTTACCATAGGTTGGTGTGTTCTCGGGGTATGGATGGGCAATACATTTAGACAATTTGTCACTTAATAACAGGTGATTTGCCTTGGAATAGTCCTTGCCTGTTAACTGGTTTTAATGGAAATATGGAGTTGATTTTGATTTTGAAGGAGGCAGCTTTTATGTTTGGACCTTAGCAGAAAGGACGAAACATTTGGGGGGCAGAGGGGGGCTCAACATTCTCCCATATTTGTGAACATATTTGTGAACACAAAGTCCAGCATATTAGAGCTTCTAGAGGGTATATTCACTATTTTGTCAAGGCTGTTTGTATTTGTGAAGTCCAGGAATCTCTGTGCCTGTACATTTGAGGCCATGTAGGATTCCCAATCTATATGTCTCTCATGCGTAGGGTGTTAGGTTGGATGGTAGGTGTCTCCAGTCAGTCCAAGTATGCATTGTGAAGTTCTTGGGACATGGAAGGTGACCTATAGCTGGCTGGGATGTGGTACGGAATTTTGTCTATGGTGATCTGCATATGAAGAAACTGCAGCACGTCATCATGTTTGACCACCCAAGAGGTATGCTTGTTACTGATGTATATTGAGACACCTCCACCTTTAACCATTGTCTGTGCAGCTACTGGTCTAAAAGTGTGGAAGGCACTGAAATCTTGCACTGCTAGGGTATTGTCTGCTGCTTTAAACTATGTATTGGAAACTGCACAGATATCTATATTCTCGAGTGTGAGGAGGTCTTGGAGGGAGTAGATTTTTTTCATTTAGGCTCATGGCTTTGAGCAGTAATACCTTGAGATTCTGTTGAGTTGATTTTGCTATGTTGATAGGTTTTTCAACTTGGCACTGCCTAAAAAAAGGCAGCCTGGTTAGAGGCCCATCTTTATATCTTACATTGGAGTCCCCTGTGATGAGAGTCCTGGGAAGCGTGTTCACTTGCCATAGGGGCTTAGTGTTTGGGGCTCCACTGACAGTGACACTATGTGTGGTGTTAGATGCTGTTTTTTCTGAGTGCCTTTGGGCTTGCTGAGGCATAGCTTTGACAGCAGGTTGTCTAGGTGAGCTTTGTTGTTTAGGAAGATTGCTTTTAAGTGCCTAAGCATATGTTAGTATATCTGTGTGTTCTGTGCCATGTGAGGTGGTGTTGTGTGTATGGTTTTGACAACCTGATGTGGACTTGTGTGTGAGGGTTTAGCCTCCAGTGTCATTGCGTAATTGCACCTCTTGTATACTGTGTCTAATTCTTTAAGGATTAAGTTGTTGCCAGAAAACCTGAGACAACTGATACATTGTCTCAGTATGCCCATATCTACCAAGCTGGCTACAGAGAAGTTAGAAAATTGCATTTCCAAAATGTCCAGTCCTTTGATTTGTGAACTATAAGGGGGATGGTATATTGGGGTTTGAAGGCTAGTAAGAGGACTTTGCAGACTAATAATGGTGCTTTACTGAGGCAAATTAAGCCAAATAGTACTAAATTTTACTAACCTTAATGTTTACACAATACTGAATTCTACTAAATCTGTAGGTATTGCCACTTACAGCCAACTAGCTGCTCTAATCATCTTGGTACACATGATATTTTCACTATATTGCTGTTTTAAAGGACACAGGTTTGTGGATCCTTCTACAGAGAAAATTTGCTTTCTAGGTGTTTGCTAATATACAGGTACTAATTTATAGCGAAAAAACAGAAAACTAAATAATGAGCCTTCTGGCCAATGCAATGACTACACTATAAGTCCTTTTGTATATTTCCCAAATCAGATAGACCAGAAACACACATCCTGCCATAGGATTAATTAAACTAGTCCTCTTGACGTAAGTAGAAGTGAGTAGAAGAGACCCACAAGTACAGTGTTAACACAAGCCACTTAACTATCTGGAAATCCCTTGCTGAAGGTAATTTCAAGAAAGTAACTGTGAGAGGAAGAGCATTTTTTTACAAATAAATCAATGAAATGCACACATAAATGCAGGAAACAAAAGTGGATGGCATTGGATACAAACAAAACACCCTAGAAAGCAGGCTAGGACTACAAGCTTTACTGAGCTCCAGGAAAATGAACAAGAGACAGTAAGTAGTAAAAGAGGTTTACTTAAGAACAACACTGGTTTGCTGGGTGGGCACTCAGTATCATGGGTCTGTGGAAAACAATGGGTGGGAAGACTACATAAATAGCTTATGTGACAGTCAACAGAAATGAAAGAAAGGAAGGAGGGACTTGGAAATCAGATAATCATAGGATCATAGGATTATAGGAGATTACTAGGCTATCGACTCGGAGGTCCTTTCAAGCCTAGCAGTTTCATCCTAATGTTATACCATAGAAATGTTACTTAATATCCAAGATTGCATTTAGTAATGACTGCTCATGTCCAGGAGGGTTGTGGGTGCTATTCCCAATAAGGATTTACGGTGTCCTATCCACTCGTCCAGGTTCCTTTTGAACAGTGTCATAGAGGTGCTCTGTTTCACATGAATAGGTAGCCTATTCCAAAGACGTGGCAGTCACTGAGAGATAAATTTGTCCTTCCAGCATGTCCTATTTAAGTTGCCAGCCATATTTAGATCCCTGGAGCAGGTGGCCCTTGTCCCGTTTGATTTATGGATATGAAGAAAATTCATTAGGTTTGGGTCTGAGATTCCTTCGTAAGCCAGGCATAAGTTTCCCCTAAGAAGTCTATATGATACAGAGCAAAGTGGCAGAGACTTTAGTCGGTCTGTGTACGGCACATGCTGGGGCCCTGGGAAGTGAAGAGTGGAGGACAGAAACACAGCCTTATAAAACAAAACCGCAAAAGGGTGGGAGTAAAACAACTTAAAAGGTTGGGAGGGTTCGGAAATTTTCAGAGATCAGGCAGGCTAGTTACAGAGACTAGCAATCAAATTAATGTAATATTGGAGTTCTTTCAGAAACTTTAGCTTAATGTGTTAGTGGTGGATGGGGCAAGCACAGAATGCAAGCAGATAAATTATAAGCAGAATATAAAAGCAGCGAAGCACAAACTGGAGCAGAGACAATTCTCTCACTGTTGCTCTACTACAGTTTAAGACACCAGATCATGCAGAAATTTACCGGTTTTATTGTTTATGAAAAAATATAGCAATAAATGATGAAGGCACAAATCTTGTGGTAGTAGCAGTATGTAGTTCTGCCACAACAGTGAATTAAACTACAATACTTTGGCCCACAGGGTTTAAAATACAAACAGATAATTTTCCAAGTAATTTTGCTGGAGGAAATAGAAGTACAGAATAACTAAGGTCCCAGAACAAACTAAAAATGCAATAAGATGGAAAAGAGCAGAAATTTATAAAGTAGTATCAGCACACAGGTCACAAGTACAGTTAAATATTTAAGCAGAACTGAAATAATTAAAAAATGTTCTTTCCTTTTTTTTTTAAAGCTCATAAGTCACAGTTCCACATCCCTCCAAATCCTAGATAAAAGACATTGGGTGGGGGGAGCTCTGTGCTGGAAATAGGAGCTAGCTAGAGAACAATCAAATTAAATAAAGGCAATATTGGAGCTCTTTCAGAAACTTTAGCTTAATGTGTTAGTGAGAAATGGAGTAGACATGCAAGTCGGTATCTGATAAGCAGAATATACAAACTGGGGCAGGGACCATTCTCTCACTACTGAACTTACAGAGAAAGTCCAACTGGGATAAGACACATTTTCAGCGAAGGCCCAGGGAGAAAAGCTCTACATGCAGTGATTATACAAAATGTATACAAAAAAATCATATACAACTTATACAAGAAATTTTACAAAAAATGTACAAGACTTACAATACACCAGAAATTACATTCTATGCTTTATGGCTGATATTTGTGTTATACAGTCATCTGATATAATTCCTTATTTAGTGTAGACATTGTAGTTTCTACAATGACCAACTTCTACTATATTTTTATGCACCAGACTATGCAAAAATTTACCAGTAACACTGTTTATGGAAAAATGCAGTAATAAATGGTTAAGGCACAGATATGGTAACTGCAGTATGCAGTTCTGCCACAACTGTGAATTAAACTACAAGACTTTGGCCAAGCAGGGTTTAAAATACAAATAGATAACTTTCATAAGTAATTTTATTTGTAGAAATAGAAGTGCAGAATATCTTGGACTATGTGTCCCAGGCTGGCATGAACATAGCATTGAGCAGCGTTCAACCTTCTCCATTAATAATGCCACAATATGAACAGAAGATAATTGACTTTAAAAATGTCTCAGTTTTAGGTGTCATTTAAAGGGGGTACAACATTGATCAGCCTGGCAGGATATGGTGGATAGACCATACTACTACTTTGCCAGGGATGGTCTGCATCTGTACTTTTCAAGGCTTTTGAATATTGGCTAAAACCTTGTGTACCCATGTAGTGCCTTTTTCAGGCATTGCCAACTTGATAAATCCTAAGATGTAACAAAACCAACAAAAGAAATTCTTAAGGTCTTACTGCTCAATGCCAGGAGTCTAAACAAGAAACATCACTCCTTGCAAGCTCTCCTCACCCTGGAGAATGCAGAAGTCTGTGCTGTTACTAAAACATGGTTTAAAGACACAGAGAGCACCCCAGCAGTGCAGGGATAATGCCTTCTCCACCTTTAGACCAGCTTCTGCATAGGAAGAGACAAAAGGTGGAGGTGTCTCAGTTTACATCAAAAACAAACACATCTCAAGACTGGTCAAATGGCATGATGTACTTACAGTAGACAAAGTCCCATATCTTATCCATGCAAGCTATAGGTCTCTGGACATGACCTAGGATACCCATAACTCATACTTAAATGTACTGAAGACACTCCCCATTCAACCCAACACCATATTCATGGGCAACTTTAACTATCTCACTATAAACTGGGAATCATACTGGAATGCAAACATGCAAGCCCATAGATTCCTGGAATTTGCAAACACAAACACACCATGAATCTGTTGGTCTGTATGCCTACTAGGTGTGTTAACATCCTTTACTTGGTCATCACAAACATGGAAGAATATTGCACCCCCCACACCCACTATAATGCTCTGTCTGGTCAGGTTGGATCATAAAACCATCTCCTTTGAAATAATAATGTAAAACCCGGGACCCCAGCTAACACTTTAACTTTTAGGAATCATTGTAAGGCAACATTTTTACTATCAAGTGACACCCTAGCAAAATTTCAACCCCCCTCAAACCCTGAGAACAATACTACCTATGCAGAATTGTTCATGAAAACCCTGTAGAATTATGTTAATTGCTGCACAGGCACAGCTGTACCTACCTGGAATAAGCACAAGACAGACTCAAAAAATAAGCCACCCTGGTGGATTTCCAACATCAGTAGGTTGTATAGCAAAAGGAAGAAAATCATGGCAACAATTAGGAAGTGAATGCCTGGTAAGGAAAACATCATGAAAACATCCTCATTAAATCACAAGCCTAATCAAGTCTACCTAAGCCAAATTTGGGGTAGAAACAGCCTCCCAGGCCAGGGATAATCTCAAGGCTTTCTTCAGCTGTGTCCACAACCTCAAGGGCAGTGCACAACAGTGTGCTAAACTAATTGTAAACAAAGCTGGACGCTATAGCAGATATACTGGCTAGCAAATATAGCATTAATTTTACCCCTCTCTCCACTAGTGAAACCCCTCAGGAAGTACCCTCAACCATAACTCTAACTCTTCTTTCTCTTTCGGCTGTTCCAATTAGGGGTCGCCACAGCAGATCATCTGTTTCCATTTCTTCCTGTCCTCTGCATCTTGCTCTGTCACACCAACCACCTGCATGTCCTCTCTCACCACATCCATAAACCTAATTTTAGGCCTTCCTCTTTTCCTCTTACCTGGCAGCTTCATCCTTAGCATCTTTTTCCCAATATACCCAGCATCCCTTCTCAGCACATGTCCAAACCAGTGTAATCTCACCTCTCTGGCTTTGTCTCCAAACCGTCCAACCTGGGCTGACCCTCTAATATACTTATTCCCAATCTTGTCTACCCTCGTCACACTCAGTGCAAATCTTAACATCTTTAACTCTGCCACATCCAGCTCTGACTCCTGCCTTTTTGTCAACCATAACTCCAGCTATCACTAGGAAACAGGTCATCAATGCAGTCTTAAAGGCCAAGAACACTGCATCAATGGGTTCTGATAATATCCGAGGTATCCCAGGATGCCTTGTTAATAGCATAAAACATGACTTATCAAGATTACTAGATTCATTTTTTTAACTGTAGCCTCAGGACTGGCTTCATGCCAAGCCAAAGGAGGACTGTAACTGTATCCATCTACACAAGGGTGAACCATCTATGGGCTGAGGTAACTACAGACTTATAAGTCTGACTACTTTCTTATGCAAAGTCATGGAAATAATTACCATGCAAATGATAAACCATGACATACGAAACCTTCAGACACTGGATCCAACCCAGTTTGGTTTCATCAAGTACAGGTCATGTCTACTTAGCCTGGTGGACTTCTCCAAGAAGGTCACCAAAGTTACGGATAAAGGTAAAATGGTGCAAACTTTCTAAAGCACTCAACACAATATCCCTCTAAAGTATTGTTGACAAGCTTACAAAATCAAGCATAAACCCCTATGTCACCTGCTGGATAGCCAGATGGCTCAAAGATGCAACACAAAAGGTTAGGATAGGGGATTCTATCTCCACAAAAGGCCAATCACTGGTGGAGTCCCTAAAGACTTGCTGTTGGGGCCACTCCTTTTTGTCATCTACTTCTCTGAAGTCAAGACCAATATAGAGGGCCTCTGGCTTATCAGATTTGCAGATTATTGCAAACTAGGCACAGTCTTATAATCTTCCAAAGACACACATACCCTCCAAGCAGGCCTGATACAGACCAATAACTGGTGCCGGAACCATAGCATAAAATTAAATGTCAAGAAATGCATTATAGTATCCTTTGGGAAGACGGCTATCACTGGAAACTACCACATTGATAATACACCCAAAAGAGTAGACCCAGTAGTTAAGGATTTGGGAACACACTTAGACAGTAACCTGACCTTTGACCATATCTGTGGTAGTAAGGAAAACATTCTATGCTGAGCAACTTAGAAGGAAGGATATGGTATTTAGGTCCAAAGATATCATTGTTCCTCTGTACTCAGCTCTCATCAGACTGTCATCAGTATGTATCCGACCAGGTATATTATGTGGAGCATCCAAAGAGATTCTTCACAAAAAGAATACAGGGCATAAACAACATACCCTACATAGACTGCCTCAGAGCCGTATCACTGTACTTAGTTTTCTACAGACTGCTGACAGGTGATCTATTCCTGGCTGACAAAGCATCCTCTGATTCACTCCAATGGACAAAACAAGTAGGACCAGAATTACCCAATCTAAGGACCTAAACCTTGTATGAAACATAAATAGGACATGTTGAAAGGACAGGTACGTGTCTTGGAGACTAACCCTTTTGTGGAATAGGCTTTCTGTATGTAAAATGGATTACTTCCCTGACCAATTCAAACATAACTTGTGGATGGGGAATCAGAAATTTACCCCAAGTCTGGCAAGTATGTAATTATCAGGCAGAGGCCACCTCTAAATTCTTGACTATCCATGCCCAAACCTACACACACACACACACACACACACACACACACACACACACACACACACACACACACACACACACACACACACACACACACACACACACACACACACACACACACACACACACACACACCTTAAAATAATCCTAGGGTAACACATCTTGTCAGATCCATTTGACAAACATGGCTAGGTTTAAAAAGGTTCCCTGGAATCATTAGCACAGTAATCACCCATGAACCATTGACTAAGGTGGCACCAAGGGTGGCTATTCAGCTCTGTCATCAGGACCTATGTGACAAGTTCTGCTGCAGGAAATGAAGGCCCAATGTGTGGGAGTGATCCTCTCGTCTGAATCCTGATAACAAGTGCATAACTCCTAAAGCAGGTGTATGACAGAGAGACAGTACTGTAATCACTGACATTTCACCATCTTTTGCCGCATATACATGCTCACGTATGTAAATATAACCATAAAAGTTGTGGTCACCATGCCACCTAAAGGTACAGAAGAATATAAACCTGTATCTGTTGCACCACCCTCACTCAGAATGTCAAGGTTGTGACCTACTGCCAACTTCCTGGTGATAGAAGTAACCAATAATAAAGAGAATTCAGCTCTGCTGAAATACATGAAATCCTCTGAGCTGAACTCAGAGAGGAATTTCTCTCAGCTTATGGATATCCCTCTAAGTCTGCAACCATAACAGCAATCAGGCTAAGGACATGAACTGGAAGTACCTTAATAAGGACACTAGAAGCCAGTAAGCCAGATAGAAGAGCACAACAAGTTCTTTTTCCTGAAAATGCTAACAAATAGTGCCTTCCAAACCAACTCCTGGAGGTAAATCCCATTTCTGTGGTTGGGGAACCAACTTATGAACCTCTATGAACAACCTCACCAGTCTAAAATCTCATGGCTTACAGGAACAAAAACAGTAGTATCTCTGTTGAAGTACCATGTTCTCCAAAAGAATATAGTGGTGGAAAGATCCTTTGCAGTATCACACAACAGAATGGTGGTTAAAAATGAAAGTAGGACTCTCAAAGCTGCTTCTTGTCTGAAGATATCTCTTTATTTGCAAATACTACTTTACAGGCAGATGGGCGTTACTCAGATAATGTGTTAAAGCTTGTAACAACAAGCACTTATTTCAATTGCTCAGGGAGGGGGTGTTCAAGATATGTCCGCCCTCAGGGGTGGTGCTGTTGGTGGCGGATGGATCACCAGTGCCTTGTCAAACAAATTTTACCTGTTTCCAAAAACTTAACACCTATGTTTCAATTGCATTTAATGAAAGATGCCAAATCTACTCAAAAAATCTTAAACACGAGTGCAGTAAACTGCAGTGGAAAAGCAAAATCAAGTCCATTAAAAAATAATGTGAAAATTCCTCTGCAACCATGGTTAGCACCTTTGTAAACACTCCATATGCAGAAGAGACACCATTCTTTGAAAGCAGTGTCCAAAAACAGCATACTGACTACAGGCATTGATGTGATAAAAAAGTGTCCATCATATTGACTGACATCACTGAAGTATCTAACTGTAGCAACATGAGCCCCTTGAAATGCATCATGCAGATGTTCTTGAACAGGTTGTGCTAACTAAAGTCATTGATGATTTGGATGGGAAGGAAATCTTCCCCCCTTCAGAACAAGATAAAAATGGACATAAACTTATTTTCTGTCTTCAAAGGAAAGGCAGTCTCTGATGTATATTTGAGGAGCAGAGTCCCGAGTGCAAAGAGTACTGCATAAATTGCTTTGTTCCTGAACATAGCTTCTTGTGTGGGAAGGCCCAAAAGCTCTAACATGTGGCTGTCCATAATTACATCTAGCATCTAATGATACTTCCAGGTGGTTTTCCATCCAATGTTACTTCCAGATGGCTTTCCCAGGTGGGATAAACTCAGAAAAAGATCTCCTTGTGGGCGTTTCTGCAAAAGTAGTTAGGTTTTCCAAGCAGGGTTGAGATCAGAAAAAGAGCCCCTCATGGACATTTCTGTGAAAGGAGTTAAGACTATAACTGCTGGGACTATGGGTTTGCTCTCCTGAGTAACATGGCCAGCACAGCTAGGGAAGCCAATATTGACTGAATATGATGGCATTCCCTTCTTCTGTGTGGGGATCTTCTTTCTAGAGAACTAGGTTGGCCTCCAAGAAGCAGAATGTTTTGTAGGATATCTTAAATACAGCCAGCAGTGGTCAGAGCTTCTTTTCCTCCCTTGTAGTTCCATGATTGGATGCTGGGATGACCAAGGAGAAACTCACCAAGGAAAGCACATCCAAGATTAAGGTCCTCTTTGAAGGAGAAATGACTGAGGCATGCCATCCTTGGCAGGTGATTAGCAAAGCTTGCTGCCTTAGCAACAGCAGTCAGGATTACAATGGGCTTTAAGAAACTCCCACTGTACAGGATGTGACAAAAGTCTTAAAATGATTCTACTGGATCTCAGAGTCAGGGAGGTGGGCTAGCTTTTATAGGGACTGGTCCATGACAGAGACATGGAATCAGGAAAGGTGTGACAAATATGTAAGAAGCCTGATCTTCAACCCTACTTTGCCTCATCCTTTAAACTCCTATCCGGCAGAAAGATGGAAAGGTATTGTAACCTCTGTAACCTATGTTTAATCGAACAGATCAAAAATCTGTCTGCCCTAGAATGCTTGGCTAAGATGCCACTCAGCTGTGCTAGATACTTGGGCATAAGCTTTCTAAAGATAAAAGAACACAGAAGCCAAGTACTTTTAGACTGTATTAACATAATCTTTGAAGACAGAGACAGAGTACATGGTGGATAATCTAAGTCTTCTCATCTTTCTTGCTTTTTATAATTGAAATTATTCTAGCAGCAAGACAGAAGTGCTGCAGACAGTCACCAGAGAATTTCATTGACATGAGTGCTGCTCCAGAAGAGGGAAGTATCTGGTGAGCAGTTGTGAAGGGAGATGTCATAATCTTTGCCCATCTCAAAAATGAAACTAAGGATTTTCTGAGAGGAAGAGACCATCCTTTACCTGTAACTTTTTCTGGGGAAGTGTGGTTGCTAGCACTTCCCCAGCATATCAGCTTCCTTGCTCAAAAATTAACAACAAAGCCAAAAAATAACAAGGGAGGGGATAATAGGAGGACAAAGGCCCAAAATCAGGAACAATTTTAAATTTTACTCTAATGCTCTTAAAAAGTTAACAGAACAGGTTTTGCATCGATATGCATGTTCAAAAGACTAACAAGTATGAAACTCTAATGGCTGGCATTATTAAATATTTTATCTTCACTAATATACCAGAAAATAAAAACTGTTATGAGGGACAAGGCAGAAACGTGACAAAATCAGAAACGTTCTGCAAAATCAGAGTCAGTTGAGCACTATGCCAGAATTTAGCATGTTGAGGGCACAACAGGCAGGTAACACAGGTCAGATTGGTGGGCCGGAAGCATGGCTAGGCCTTGAGGGACATCCACGGTGCCTAACAGTGACATCACTATATCTCTGAGACTTTAAATTACCCATTTTTATATTAATTTATTTTCATTTGGAAAATCAACACACTTTTTGAAAAGAAACCAGCACAGAGGTATTGGGTCATATGCATTCGGCAGATGGGTCATGGACATTCTGCACACAGTTCCTTGAGCATCTACAGAAATCTGTAATTCTTTATAAATTCACCAATCCTAAAAAAAAGAAATCCCCTTTTCTGCATCCCCCTTGTTACCAGATTCAATTATCATATTGTATGGTGTGAAAAAAGCTTTCTGTTTGCAATAGTTTTGTAGATACAATAAATAATCACATTTCTACTAAGAAGAAGGTATATTTCATTTTTATTGTATTAATCCTATTTTGCACATTACATGTATTAAATTTATCTATGTTTTCCAAACATGCGCTGTGCAAAAGCTCAATATAGAACCAAGCGGGGACTAGATCTTAGCAATAAGCAACCACTAAAATGTTAAAATCCACGTAATTCATAAACAAATGGTTGAGCACTTTCAACCCATAATGCCATGTGACGTCATCAGAACAATTACTTACAAAATAATAAACTGTTAAACAGTTTTATGTTCTTAAAGGGACCTATCAAAGTTAAAATTAAAATTTTAGAATTTATAACAGCTAATTTACATATTAAATCTTTGATCATATTTAATAATTTGTAAATGGGTTAAAAACATCATGGAAAAAAATAAACATAAACCTGTTAAGATGACTGACTCAAATGTAATAAACAGTGTATGAATAAATATATTAATATAAATTAAGTACAGGACTCAAAGCACGTTACAGTTAGAGATTAGTAATGAACATTTTTTTTTTACAATTTAGCTGCTCTAGCCCTTAATACAGGAGTACTAGAGATATTTACATTTAGTCTGGGTGGGGGATGAAGAGTTCAATTTAAGGTGCTAGAGCAACTCCTGATATTTCAGTCTATTTTCCCACTCTCTTCCCCTCCCATCCATAAAGAATATCTCCAAAATGCAAAAAGAAAACATTTTAAATTTTTGACAAATTATTGAATGTTTGTATAAAGCATTGTTTTCATCCTGGTTCTTAATATCATTTTATTGATGTATTTATTCATGCACTGTTTATTTATCATATCTGCTTCAGTTAGCTCAACAGGTTTATATTTTTTTAATTTTAACATCAAGAGGTCCCTTTAAGGACACACAACTGTTTTAATAATTTATTATTTTGTAATCAATTAATCACATATGAAAGGGGCTTGATCAATGGTCCCTTGGCATTTGGGATGAAAGTGCTCAACCATATGTTAATAAATTGTGTGGATTTTAATGTTTCAGTGGTTGTCTCTTGCTATGATACATTTTCTGCTTGATTCTATGCAGAGCTTTTGTACAGTGTATTTTTGGCTATTGGTTTGGTGCTGTCCGGCCATTACTTTTTTTAGTTTAGTTACTGGTATATCTCTGTTTTCCAGTGCATTGGTGTAAACTTTTCTCTTCACAGGCCTATATCCTAGTATGCCTTTGAAACAGTCCATGGCACAAACCATTTCTTTTTGTACATACAAATAAATAATTTCCTTGTACTGTTTAATTCTATATCCTTTATAGCACAATAAACATTAACAATTTTATTATTCTTTGTTACAATTTCCATACTACTACCAATGACTTTATTTCATTTGCATTCCACATATTACATTATTTTATTTTACAAAACATATATAGCAACACTGAAGTAAGAAATCACTTCTGCATTACTTTCTGCAAACTTGTCATACAATTCCTATCATTAATACACAGTTTTTGCAAGCAAACACATTCTCCCATTGTGTCCTTAAATCAACCATTAATAGCATCTGCTTCAATAGATTCTTTATACTTCCTACATTTAAGGATGCACATTTAATAATTTAAATTTATGTATTACACCTCACTTTTTTATTTCTCACCCTTCTCTTCCATCCTCTTCTCTTTTTCTGTACGTTGCCACTCCCTTGCAGAACTACAGTTCTGTTTTCACTGTCCAGTTGTCCACTTTCACTAACAGTTATCATTTTAAATTTTTGCTTACTCATTCTCTTTTACATGCAACAAAAGTTTCATCTTACTCTTTGACTTCTGGATTTCTTTCTGTGATCTTTTCCCAACAGTTAGAGTAAGAGACTGAGGATTAATGTGCATTTTCTGAAGTAAAAGAAGTCTGTAACTCTAATTATTGCCATTTATTAAGTGCAATTCACCATATTTTCTACCATAAGTGTCAAACATAGAATGGATGAGGAGGAACACAGCAAACTTTTAAGCCAGAATAAGGGACAGTTTAGGTGTGTGTTGGTATAACCCATGACCCAGCCCAGACTCTAAACAACTATGCCTGACTGCCAAGCAATGCAATTAAGCACACCTCTCATCTTCTTTGCTCAAGAATTCTCTACAAAGCCAAAAATAATTGGGGGACAAAGGCACAAAATCAGGGACCTTTTTAAGTATTCCTCTAATTTAATTAAAAATGATTTTCCAGAAAAACAAAATGTTTTCAAGGGACAGGGCAAAAATATGAGGCAATATCAGGGGTAGTTGAGATGTATGCAATTAAGTACCCGCTGCTGGCATCCTCACTTTATAGGTCCATAGATAAGTCCGCAGACTGTTACAAGCCTAGCTAATAATCAGAGGTCAAAATCAAACCCTGTACATTGCATTTGTGAGGTAAACACCGTAAATATTATGCTAACCCTCCAATCAGATTTTCTGTTTTTTTTTTTTTTTTAAGTACAGTCTAATAGGTTTATTTAATTGTTTAGGCCCTTAGGCTGTAAAGGACACTGACTCATTAAAATTATTTCCAAACACATTATCTCCCATCCAGTGATCAGATTTGCTTTTAAAAGACTCAGTATTGTGTGACAGCCTAATATCAGCTGGTATATGATTCCAAATTCTAGCAATCATATGTGTATGTAATTCTATCTTAATTGTGTTCTACAATAAGAAGTCTTAAAATTGGTATTATCATATCGGTGTCTACTCATGTTAAAAGAGAGACTGTTATTATACACAAGTCGTAGCAATTTATCCCTAAAAAAATAATGTGGACTTTAATAGCTTTTCCTCTTCTAAGCTTGTAATTGAGTGTAAAGAATTTGAGTTTTTGCATCTATTAGAATAACGTAATGATGAACTGAGGGTATTTGTTTTGTAAATTTTCATTGAACAGACTCCAGTACCACTAATTGGTGCCTGTTATAAGTGCTATTATATTCTAAAAGAGGTCAGATGTACATCTTATATCAATTAATCTTTCTTCATCGAATATAAAGATCTAAACATATGCCCGATTAATAATAATGTACTTTTTTATAATAGTTACTTGAGATAAAAAAGAAAAATCAGATGGTATGTATATACCCAGATCATTATAGCCATCAGTTTCAGATAAAAATATATTAGCTAAAAATAAATTTGGTCTTATTCCAGGATTGCCAAAATATACTATTTTGCACTTATCAAGGCTGTATTTCAGTCCTACATTGTATACCCAAGAAGAAAATTGTCCAAAAAATTCAGATATAGATGCTGAGGACCCATCCTTATCAATTATAAATCTAAACTTACAATCATTAGCACTTTCAGGTTGCCAACAATGATTGTTTTCAGGACTAAATTAAAAAGAAAGGGTCAAAGCACAGAGCCCTGTGGTACACCAGACAATACAGGGAAAAAGTTGGAGTGATGCACTTTGATTGCTACACATTGAGAATGACCAGATAACCAAAGAATAATCCAATTGATTAAAAATGGATTATAATCGTATTCTTTAATGTATCAAATATTGAACTATGTGCAATTGTATCAAAAGCCTTAGCCAAATCTACATAGATAACAGTGACTGTTAATGAATACTCAAGAGCCCAAGTTACTTGATTAGAACTCCATTAAATTTGTGAGAGTTGATCTACCAGGACAAAACTCATGTTGATATAATTCTGTACATCCTTTATGATTTATTGAATCAGAAAGTAGATTTTTTAGAACTCTTTCATAACACTTACATAACACAAATGTAAGACTTATAGGTCTGCAATTTTGCAAGCCCCTTTTGTCTCCCTTTTTAAAAATAGGTGAAATCATTGATTTTTCAATTAGTACTATGCTATTACATAGCAAAGTATTAAAACTTTTATACAACACTGGCAACAAAGTACTTCTCAAGCCAATCAATCATCAATGCTGGAATAAAATCTGGACCCATACAGGTATTAACCTTTTAAATACTTATTATTCTTGTATTATAATTTATAATTATATTATATTCATTGTAGGACTATTCTTATTAGTTGTAGAAACTAGGTCCAGATTATCCATTATACGTCCTGATTGTGCTAAGTAAAAAAAAAATTATTAAACTCATCAGCAATTCTGTAAGGATCTTTGATATTCTGACAACAACTCAAAAAGAAATCGTCAGTTCCCCATCTACAAAACTTGATGAAATAGAATCAGTACTCATTGTAATATAATTAATTTGCAAAACTGTTTTTATTAGCTATTGAAGATGATAAATGGTTTTCATGCTCAAGTATTTTTTTACTATTTAATAAATCTTTACAAGTTTTGATAATAAAATTTAATCTAGATTTAATATATGGACTAGTTTTCTCCTTAATTTATGAAAGAGTCTCTTCTTTCCATCCAAACAGCATATAACTAATAGCATGTACATATCTACTGTATTTTGTTACTAATTAAATCACACCATAGCTAACGTTGAACTCCCTGCACATAAAGAAAACAAAATACCAAAGGTATACAAAACTTTTTTTTTTTTTTTTTTTCGAGAAGCCAGGTAATGATTAATAATCTGGCTTCTGGAGACTGTGTATGTGCCTGACAGCTGCAGATAAAGCATACTGCTGTGGTCATTATTTGCTACACTTTTTATCACAATCAACAATCAGCCTATAAGAGAAATTGCAGTGTGCAAAAACAAAGGAGAGTTAAATGATCAGTGCTAAATGATCATTTATATGACTTGTTGGGGTCAGTGTTTGAGTCCAAGAACAAGTAAAAATACTTCCATGTGACATTATTTCTTTCACGTACTTCACAATCAGACTCCAGAGATGTACACAGAAACTGTTCTGTAACTGTTTGCCCTGGAAAACACATAGACGAGCTTGAAGGCTTTTAACATTGCCTTAAGTTACCTTCTGTTCACTTTGAACACCATGTCTGGTCACTTTTTTAAAATTCTCCACAGCTGTACTTACCTAGTTAATAAGTATAGATGTACCTGTGGTCAGGCAATTTGGCCTTCAAAGAACACAGTCCTGGCACTTAACACAGAGGACTAAGGCTCTGAGCTGTTAATAAATTGCTTTCTGTAGTCAAAAAGTACAGCGGTTGATCCCTCCTTATTCATTTGCCTACTTCTTGATGCTGAGCAAGTCATCTAACCCAACAGTGCCCCCAGTTCACCCCTGAAAAGGGACTTTTGTCCAGTAGACTGACTCAGCTAACAAATAGATAAAATAAAATAAAATAAATAAATAAATAAATTTGACTAACCAGATAATAATTATGTATTTTGAGATCGTTTAATGCAAAGTAATATGTGATTCCAAAGCTTGACAACTGCATAATAAATTTGCCTCTTTAATTATATTTGTTTTAACTTAGTAATAAAAGTAAAAGATGACCGCTTAGTATTTCTTTTTTCTAACCTTAATAGTGCCTGCATAGACTGAATCATGAACAGAATTTGTTGCATATGAATCTATAGGACATGCTTAATAAAGTTCAACCTAATTAGTTTTCCATGATAACAGAGTTCCTATGAAATGTTTTAAGCATATGTAGCTCAGTATTGGTGTACATACAAATTACAGCATTACGCACAAACGTGTGCAGGAACTGAGAAACAATGCTAGCTAAGCGATCATAGGGACCATAAGATGACTAACCATATTCAACTCTAATCAGATCTTACTAAAGCTCTTTCTACTGATTTTGAGTATTTAATAGAGCTTACCTGGCATATAAGGGTAGAGGCTGCGGTAGTGCAGCGGTTAGCATTGTCACCTCACAGTAAGAGGTTTTCCGGTTTGATTCTCAGCTGAAGCATCTTCTTTATGGAGTCTGCATGCCTCCCTATGATTGAGTGAGTTATAAAGACATGCAGGTAGGTGTGTGTATGTCTGCCTTTTATGAAGGTTGGGTGTTGGGCTGGCAACTTGACACCGTAAAAACACCACTGCCATTCAATCTGCGGACTGGTGATCTGCTGTGGTGACCCCTAACTGGCAAAAGCTGAAAGATATTGCTTTTTTTACCTGCCATATATGGGGAGAAGAGATTTCTATAAAATGGAATGTATCTTTATCTGTTATCTTGACAGTGTTAAACTGATGACCCATCATCTGTAATGTTCTGATATTTGGTCTTGACAAATGCTGCCTGTTCACAAAAAAATCAGTTTATTACTAATTGCATTGAATAAGGTCTTCATATTATCAACTTCACAGATAACCTCACCATAAAAATATTGATACTTTAATCTCATCTTGTCCAAAGAACACAATATCTTACTTGGAATAATTTACATTTAAATCAAAATCCATTTTCCAGGAATTTATTACAATTATATGACTGTTGATGTTTTCAAGATCTTTTAAAAACTTTAATACTATACCCAGTTTGCAGTCATCAGCATATTTTGATAAGTATATATTTGGAAGGATGGGAAAAGAGAAAACAAAAGTAAACAATTCTGATTCCAGTGCAGAGCCCTGAGGGACTCATGCAGAAACATTTATCCAGGATGAAGCATTACTCAGAACAGTTACATGTCTTGCATCTGGATGCATTTACTGATCACGAAGCAGAATGAAATCATAGGGCCTAACATTATTAAAAAACTGCAACCATTTGTGATTTACAAGGAACTGTGAAAAATTGGGGACGTTATGTAAACTTAGGGGTACAGCAGTGTGTGTGTGTGTGTGTGTGTGTGTGTGTGTGTGTGTGTGTGTGTGTGTGTGTGTGTGTGGTGGGGGGTGAATAGGGGGATGCCAGTGGTGATTAACACAAGGGCAACAGAACAGGACCTGTTAGACATGTGATAATCACTGAGAAATTCAGAGACATGCAAATTAGCTGATAAAGAGGTGTTTCCTCATTGCAGTCAATTTGTCTCTGAGACACTGGTTTCTCTGATCATGCTAACAGGCCCTTATTGACACATCCTTACCATTCTTGGACGGGCATGTTTCTGAATGCTAGCCATGGTTTTGTTTATACTCACTCTTATGTTGTTGTATCTTTTGGCTTTTCCCAGTTCGGGGTCGCCACAGCGGAACTCCGGTCCTCTAATGATTGGCAGTAGATTTTTATGTACCGACTTGCCAGGCCTGACGCACAAACTTCAACGAAGATAAGCCCATTCACGCATGTCTCCACACAGAAGACGCTTTAGCTGAGAATCGAACAGGACAACGTCTAATTTCTCTATTCAGATTCAGTTTCAGTTTTCCACTTATTAAACACAGTGGTATACTGCTTGTAAGTTCTGAATGTACATCTTCTTTTCTTAGTTCTTCTTTCGGCTTTTCCCGGTTAGGGGTCACCACAGCGGAACTCCGGTCCGCTAATGATTGGCAGTAGATTTTTACGGTGCCGAGGTGCCAGCTCGACGCCCAACCTTCAACGAAGGCACGGCCATTCACGCATGTCTTTTGAACATCACTCAACCATGGGGAGGACATGCAGACTCCACACAGAAGGCGCTCCAGTCAAGAATGGAACTGGAGAACTCTTGCTGTGAGGCGACAACGCTACCGCTGCACTACCGCGGCTTATCTTCTTTTCTTAGTATGTGGTTTTATTTCACCAAGATAAAGTTACTATCCTACCGTGGAATTATATTCATAATAGACATATTATTTCAATGGGTCTAAACAGAGGTCATGTTTCTTATCCCAACACTGGCTAACAGAGTGGGTATTAACTAAATAATCCCAGTCCACAGATTCAAGGGAATTAGCTACATTTTTGGCTGTTGGTTTGGTGCTGAAATACTTTTAATTCACTTTGATATTCTCACAGTGACTCAAAAGAAATCCTAGCATAATCCAGTGTACCAAGAGATGTTATTCACTGTTCATTCACTGTTCACAAATACCAAGTCTATGGCATTACTGCCTCTTGTAGGGATGTCTGTCAGTTAAATATGATTTCTCATTACCATCACATCATGAAACACTGGATTAAAGTTAGATGTACAGGCAGCAGTATTCTAATTTATGTTTGGATAGTTAGACTCACCCAACACTATCACTGGAACATCATTTAAGAGTTGTGATGAATTTTCTAGGAAAGTAAAATGTACTTTAGTATTCATACCAGGAGAATGGTGACAAACAAGCAACTTTAGTTCTGGGATATTTACCATTTTTATACTAATTATTAATATTTCAGTATCCTCATTTATAAACATTTGGTTACTGATGACAGATGAGTGTAAGAACAAAACAGTACTTACCCCTTTACTTTTCATCTTAATCAGACAGAATTCTGAAACCTTCTGAATGTACATTTCTTGCATTCAAGGCTTTATTCATAAAAATAATGCCATACCTGTATAATGTTATGTGTATTTCCAATGCATAACAAGACTTCTGTTTCAACAACGAGTTTCCTGTGACTGCAACTTTTATTTTTCCTCAGGTTCAGTAGTACATTTAATATGACAAATGGCTAAATATATTTGGAGGTATGTAGTACTTTCTGTTTGTGATTTGTGTGCTAGAAGTTACAAGAAGGCTCAGGAGGGCCTTGAAGGACTACATGGTCAAGACAGATTAGCTTGATTCCTTTCTTCTATCCTATCCTAATAAATGAAGAAAATGTCCAAAAAGCAGGCCAACATGTATGTAGTCCAAAATGCAAGTTTATTCACTCCAGTAAATAAAACTTCACTGTTTTATACTTTATACTATATTATAAAACAATAAGCACTTTCATTTCTAATAAAGACAGTTTGTCAGATAAAAAGCAGTCTCTCAATGTCGTCCATTTATATGAATAAAATATATATGTCACTATCATTCGAAATGGCACATCCCCAAATCCAACCAATCATAACCATTCAATAAGAGACATACCTCAAAATGGTAAAAAGCACCATTCAATACCGGAAATTAGAGTCATTCAGGAAAAATTAAATTCACTCATGAAATAAATTAAATTAAATTAAATCAGTAAGTTATATTTAAAATAATTCATCAATTTAAAGCTTTTAATTTTAAAATACTTGGAATAGAAATGTTTTCGTTTAAGCCTGGCCAGTGATTCGCATTTAAGCGCATCTGCCGGACAAGTTCACACTTCTCCAACTGTAATGGCTCTGCCCCTCCTCTGACATTTACATTCAGTGCTTCTAATATTAAAAATTGAATGCCCCTGTTTATCATCACAATGCTTAAAAAGGGCATTAGTCTCTTTCCTAAGTTTAATGTCCCTTAAATGTACATATATCCTGTTTCCTAATTTCCTCTCCATTTTACTGATGTAGAAACAAGGACAATATGAACAGAGGGCACAGTAAACCACTTTTTCAGTATAACATGAAATTAGCCTTGTAGCTTAATTTTGAAAGCATTTGTACTTATCTCATTTACTTCCAATATAAATGAACAATAAGAACAGGCACCACATTTCTGCATATAGCCCACCTTTTTTTGGTTTGCATGGGGATTCAAAAATACTTTTAAGATGTTTGCCTTTCCTATAAACAATTCTTGGCTGATTACCTACAAGATCTCTTACCTCCTTGTCATTACTTAAAATACAACAATTCTTAAACAAAATCTCCCATACAAGATTGCTGTTACTACCAGATGTAGATATGAAAGCACTATTAAATGAACTATTAGAGGTACCCATCTGGTGATATATAATACATACAGATTGTTCATCCACAACTTCAGCATCGAATAAAATGTTCTCCATTAATTCAGGATTGTTATGGACCTCAGAATTATTACTTATGATTGGTAAAGAATGTCTATTCCACCTTTTGGTTTTAACCTCAGTCATAACTTCAAATATCAATCCCTTGAGATGCCCACACTTAAGAAACATTTCCTTTAATTTATCACATTCTTTTTCAAATGCTTCCATTTGGGTGACCATACAGGCCAACCATACAAACTGGCCCTTAACAATGGTTTGTTTCTGTCTATAAGGGTGTCCACTATTGCAATGTAAAAAATTGTTAGCATAAGTATCTTTACGAAAGATCTCAGAAAGAAATCTCTTATTAGGAGAATCCTTCCTTAACAAAATATCTGTGTATGAAATCTCCCTATCATTAACAATGTGGGTAAATCATAAAAAGGAGATTGCCCCATTGATATAATTCAGAAACAGATCTACAAATACAAACAATCCAAAAACTGAGGTACTGAAGACACCAGCGAGCCAGCAAAAAGTTAAAAAATGTATTAGCAATGAATACATTTTTAAACTTTTCGCTGGCTCGCTGGTGTCTTCAGTACTTTCAGTTTTTGGATTGTTTGTATTTGTTGTTCCTGGTTCTGGTTTGTGTTTTGCATCAAAAACAGATCTGTTTGATCTCTAGGACCTCTCCATAGGATGAAGATATCAACCCAAAAATAGGTGTATAGATGACAAAAAGGAAAAAACACAGACTTGAACAAAACTCTTTTCTCCCATTCCAACATGATAATATTTGCATGTAACCCACCACATAAAGACCCCATAGTTACTCATACCCTTTGCACATACAATTAATTCTCAAAAAGGATAAAGTTATTCCTCAAAACAGTATCCAACAATTGCTCAAACTTATTAATAGCCTCTTGGGATATCCCCTTACTGTACAAATAATCACAAAACCAAGCCACACCAACATTGTGTGGAATAACAGTATATAGATCTTTGATATCCTCTGTTATGTACACAAAGGTCTCATCAAATCCTAGGATGTTAATTCTTTTTAGGAAATACCAGGACTCTTTACATATATTTGGTTCACTCATTACGTATTCACGGCCATTACAGTTGGAGAAGTGTGAACTTGTCTGGCAGATGCGCTTAAATGCGAATCACTAGCCAGGCTTAAACAAAAACATTTCTATTACAAGTATTTTAAAATTAAAAGCTTTAAATCAATGAGTTATTTTAAATACAACTTACTAATTTAATTTATTTCATGAGTGAATTTAATTTTCTGAATGACTCCAGTTTCCGGTATTGAATGGTGCATTTTACCATTTTGGGGTGTGTCTTATTGAATAGTTATGATTGGTTGGATATGGGGGGGTGCCATTTTGAATGATAGTGATGTACATATTTCATTCATATAAATGGACAGCATTGAGAGGTTGTTTTTTTAGCTGAGGAAGGTTCTGTATTAGAAACAAAAGCGATTATTATTTTGTAATACAGTGTAAAGTGTAAAATAGTGAAGTTTTATTTATCGGAGCGAATAAACTTTTTGGACTATATATGTGTTGGCCTGCTTTCTGGATGTTCTATTCATTTATTTGGATCAAGTTTGGGTTTTGTGTTCCATCCTGTCCTCCTTTCTTACTTTCTCACTCTCCCTTCTTAAGGTGTAAAACAATTTGAGTTGAAATTATGCCATAACTGAACTTGAAGCCAGCAGGATTTTTTTTCTAAACTGACAACTCAGTTCACCTTCTAAAATAACCTCTAGCTGAGAAATGATACCAACAAACTGGCTCTAGAATTTATCAGTACAAGTCATTTAATTTAGAGATTATTACATTCCCTTATTTCAGCAACATTACATCACTGGGGCAAACAAAATTTCATTGTATTGAACTATTAATCATCAAGAGGCAAAGTAAATCTTAGGGCAGTTTTCTGTTAGCAGGAAGACAGCTATATGAAAATAAACAGTCTTAGAATCTCCAAATGTCAGTGAGATTACATGGAATATGAATTAGAAACCAGTCCTTAAACTGACCATTATAAAGATATCTGATGCTAAATTATTGCGGACAGCTCTATGATCAAGAACTGGTCTCTAGTCCCATGACTTCTTTAGGAAAACTTACCTTTCCTGCTCACGTGACACTGGCTCTATGCCCCCCCCCCAAAGAACCTAATGGATTTGACATTCTCTACTAACAGAGGAATCTGTTTGGAAGGTGAAGGAAAGTGGAGGAGTTATGTGAAAGAAACACTTTGGAAAGCATAGATAGCTACTGTGCCACTACCTCCAATGAGCCCTTGTCTTCTGGAAACGAATCCCACTTGTGAATAATGCTGGCAGCTTTCAGCCCTTTCTAATACAGATGTAGATCCTGATACCTAATAGTTATTTGTTTTGGTTTACCAAGGCCTGGATTTTAACAGCAATCAATCTATCTTTGCAACACCCCCCCCCCCCCACACACACACACACATACACACATAATATATATATATTTATATATATATATAGAGAGAGAGAGAGAGAGAAAGAGAGAGAGACTCAAACACACACACACACACACATACACACACACACACACACACACACACACACACACACACACACACACACACACACACACACACACAGCAAAGGAAAATGCCTGATGCTGAAACTTATAGTACAGAACCTATCTACTGGAATGACATTTGCAGTCCTACTGCCACTACTGACAATCAACAAAGGAGTTAACAGCTTGTTTTATTTGTTAACCAAGTAAGCACACTTTTCAGGTGTGACTTGTTCAGAGTCACATCATTTGCAAATGGAGGTTGAAAGGAGGAAACCCATGAATAAAAGATAATGTCTATGTATAGCCCTAGTGTTCTTTTTTCTTTCTTTCTTTCTTTCTTTTTTAGTCTTTAGTGTTCTATGCTAAACTATAAAACTAATCTTTGTGGTTTTGTGGAGGGGAGGCAAACATTTGACAACATTAATAAACAATGATGATACAGAGGGAAGCAGAATGTAAGAAAATACTACTGTTGTTGGTGGGTCTTGATGGAGAGAAGGCATTAAACAGAGTAAATTGGGATTTTTTGAGTAGGGCTACAGAAGCATTTGAACTCCCTGATACCATAATAAGGTTAATTAGGAGGATATATGAAGGACAATTAAAGGGTGATGGTTCCTCTCCAATATGTTGTGTTTGAACAGAGGAACTAGGCAGGGGTATCCTCTTCCTCCACTTTTATTTTCTTTATATTTAGAGCCATTGACAAAGAAAATAAAGGACTCAGAAATTCAAGGATATCACTGATATGGTAATCAAAAAAAGTTGGCTTATTTGCAGATTACATTATTTTGTACCTGATAAATACAGAAAAGGACATATCACTATCAGGTAAGCAAGCACCAAGGTGACAACTACTCTGAGTACTGAGTTCAAAGAGGATTCAATCCAGACAAAAAGGGGGGGGCATACCAGACTTGGTTCAACCACAGCCGATGGGGAGAGAGTAACAGCTGAAAGGGTGGACAACCAATCAGCGGAAGCTCTGTGACAAATATTGTTTGTGTTAATAATTCTGGTGATTTTAATGTGTTTAATTACAGCAATGAAGTAGTTACTGATGTATTTTTCATTTTTTTTTCTAAAGGTTTTACCTTTGTACCCACAGCTAGAGCAAAGTTGGTTGCAGTCCTTTTGTATCTTAATTTGTTTTAAAATACAAAAGTGAACACCTCTGAAGGTCACCAATGATCTTTTGAGCTAAAACCTTTTATTGTACCAAAACAGTAAAATAACAAAATTTACACACATTAACACTTAACATATCACCGCGTTTTTGTCAGTACCAATACTTCATCAGATGGATGCATACCTCCTCATTAAACTTCCTTTTATCCTAAAAAACAATGAAAGACAACCTATTACAGAGCTAACCTTGTAATTATTTCCTTAATTTTAAAAAAATATATAAAAGTAATTACAATATGCTTCTACTTCTGTTTTATAAAAATGTAAATACTCTGTAAAATAATAAATAAAACATATTAAGTAATAATCCTTCATAAAAAATATAAAATATATAAACTACAGTATAAATTCCTAAAAATATATTAGTACGTTTTCAACAGTTTGTCATTCCACATTTGTTGTTTATCATATCACACCATCTAGTGACTATTAAAATAATTTCACAACGTAGCTGCTCTAAGCTTTAAAACAGAGGTTAGGGAGAGTGCATCATTGAAGCCAGGAAATTTTGTGGCCGCTAATCTTATTTCCAGAATAATTCCTTATATTCAAGTCTAGTCTCCCATAGTCCCCCTCTTTGTTTCTTTGGTACTACCTCCAGAACAAAAAAGTAAAAATTTGTTTCATGACATAACATGTTGTGCTTATAGTGCATTGTTTAGATTTTTATTCTTTATGTCAAAGCCATGTTTATAAATTCTAGATTTTTAATTTCCTTTCAGTTTTCCCAATGGAAAATTATGTACACTTGTCACACAATGCTATGTAGACCACCCCACTTGTATTGCAGTTTGCAAAACTTTTGCTATTAGTCAATTTGTCCCTACTGGCCAAATATATACTGTTACATTTTTTTCAATAATGAACACTGTGAGCAACAACCATATTTAAATGTACCTACTTTACCTTCTTTATTCACTAATTTACTGATATTATTCTTTTCTAACATGTTTTTTTATATTAGTGTCTCTTCTGTAAATAAACTTTTAGAGTTTTTTTTTTAAATAACCTCTATATCAGAAATACTATTAAATCTGGCCCACTCTATCGCTGTAATATCCCTAATCGTACCTACATCCCCATTGTAATCCGTAATGAATGCTTCCTCATACTCATTTTTTTGTTCAGTCATTCTTTCTTCAACATTGCCTGTTAGGATATTTTCTTTACCTAATATAGTTGCAAAACTAGTTTTTTCTACCTGCCTTAACTTCATCTTCTATATCCTTCAATAAACTTTCAGGATGGTCCCTCTCCTTAAACATACTTGTCAAAAAGTGACAGTCTTCTAAAAAAAATCACAATCCTTTGAGGTAATTATTCTACCCCTTACAAATTGTCCTTTCACTAGACTCTTTTTCTGATAGAAAGGGTGGGCACTACTATAAAATAAGTAGGAGTTTGAATAAGTCGCCTTTCTATAAACCTTTGATGTAATTCTACCATTATCCTTCTTAATCATAATATCTAAATAGTTCATCTGGTCATGTTCAATATTATAAGTAAACTTTAAAAATTAAGTGGCCCTTGAAATATAATTAAAAAATTCTAAGAATTTTTCCTCAGTCTCATTCCAAAATAAACAAATATCCAGGTAACGTTTATAGAGAATCCAGCACTTTGCAAATTCTGAATATATTGTTCCTCCCACCAAGAAAGAATAATGTTAGTATATGTTGGGGAACATCTTGCCCCCATTGCTATTCCCTTCAGTTGCTGAAAGAATTCCCCTTCATAGGTTCATAGGTTCATAGGTTCATACTAGGCTATCTGCCCAAGGGCATTTATAAGCCTAGCCCATAGTTATGTGGCTTTCGCCACCCCTTTAGTTTGAATAAAAACTATGCCTATCATTTTTCTGTGCCTCTGTCAAGCAGTGACACTGAAGTAATCCCTGGGGTATATCTGCGATCTCCCATCCATTGGTCAAGATTCCTCTTGAACAAGGCCAGCGAGGTGCTCTGCCTCACATGTACCGGGATTTTGTTCCACAGCATAGGAGTCTCTGGGTGATGAATCTGTCCCTCCAGCACGTTCTATTTATAACCGTGTCAAGGTTTAAGTCTCCGCCCTTGTGGTTCTGAGGGATCTAGATTTTTGAGGTGAAGCATATTCATCAAATCTGGGTTTGACATGGCCTTATATGTCAGGCACAGGTCACCTCTGAGCAAGCGGTATGAGACTGAATAAAGCTGGAGTTCTTTCAGTCGGGCAGCATAAGACATATTTTTGAGACCCTTTATCCTTTTGGTGAGGAACTTTTGGGGCCTTTCAAGCTGCATCAGGTGTCTGGTCAGATACATTCGAACGGGCATTGTACTCAATCATAGGTCTAATGAGTGATGAGTACAGGGGACGATGACCTCCCTTGATCTAGATGTGAATCCTTCATGATCAGGTGGGCGATATAGAAGGTTTTCCTAACTACTTTAGCAACATGAGTGTCAAACGAAGACTACTGTCAACTTGGGTCCCCAGATCCCTGATGACTTTTTCTGTGCTCAGTGGATTGTCACCTATATGGTAGCTAGGGGTAACCTTGTTTTTCCCGAAGGGTATGACTATGCATTTTTGGCGTTTAACTTCAGGCCATGGCTCTGGCACCAGTTATCCGTTTCTGTGAGGCCCTTCTGGAGGATATCTGTGTCAGATGTGTTTTCGACTATGGCCCAGTTTGCAGTCATCTGCAAACTTTGTCAGCCATAACCCTCCTGTGTTTGCTTGTACTTCAGAAAAGTAGATGCCGAACAAGAGTGGACCCAGGACTGAGCCCTGTGGGACACCACTTGTGACAGGCTTTGAGTCTGACATGGCTCCAGCAACTCTGACCCTGTGGGTTCTGTCGCTTAGCCAGTTTGCAACCCATCTTGTGATGTATGGGTTTACATTCAAGCTGATGAGTTTTTCGATGATACCTGAGTGGGGTATTGTGTCAAGGCCTTTGCCAGGTCGAGGTAGGCTGTATGGACTGCCTTTCCTCATCAATGGCCTTGGTGACTGTCTCAAAAAGTCAACCAAGTTTAAGAGGCAGGATCTGCCTTTGACAAAGCCAAACTGGGTTGGATCCAAAGTCTGCAAGTTCCCTATGTCTTTATTTATGAGTTCCATTATGATCCTCTCCATGGCTTTGCAGATAAGGCTTGTCAAGCTAATGGGGCGGTAATTTCCAGGGTCTGTGGAGGCACCGCCCTTATGAAGTGGGACCACAGTCGCCGTGCGCCACTCCTTGGGTACGTATCCTGAGGTGAGGCTAAGATTAAACAGCTGTCCTAACTGTGGGTTTAATTCCTCATTGAGTTCATGAAGCACACAGCCGGGGACACCATCTGGTCCCATGGATGCTGTGTTTTTTGCCTTAGTGAGGGCAGTTCTCACCTGGGCGTTGGAGATGTTTGGGGGGCTACAATCCTCTGGAATAGATATCTCTCCTTTTGGGGGGGGGGAGAAGTTTGCACTGAACCTGTCAGCCAGTATGTTAGCAATGTGTGTAGGTTCTGTAATTTTCACATCATTTTGAACTAATTCTGAGCATATCTGGGAGTTTCCTCCTAGGTTTCTAACATAGCTAAAGAAGGCCTTATGATTGTCTTTAGAGTCCTTGGTGATTTTTCTCTCAAAATTTGCCTTGGATGATTTTATGAGAGCTCTTAGTTTTTACTTATAATGATCAAAGGTGTCTTACCTTTCAAGGATTTTGCTCTATCTTGTAGTAGCTTCCTCCTTTTGTTGTAGAGCTTGTTTATGGCTGGGGTCCACCAGACTGGACGCTTGCCTTTGGTACAGAGAGTCTTAGTTTTGTTTGGGATTGCCTGATCCATGCAGTCCTGTAGGTGCTGGTAGAAGGCATTTGTAAGTGATTCAGCGGTTTGAGTAATGTTTACCACTGGCTCAGGGGCCTTAAAGGAGACCACACTAGTTTTTAGAAGTGTGAAATCGGCTTTTGAGAAGTTTTTCACTGTGGTCTTTTTGTTTCAGGTGGGGGCGGATGAGGACCTCCAGCGAGATTAGTTTATGATCTGATCTCACCAGTGAGGGGTATACTTCGGTGTTGAACATTTTGATCCCATGTTCGTGATGATGAGATCAAGTATGTTTTCACCTCTTGTGGGGATGGTGACTAGTTGTTCCATGGCATTTGAGTTTATGAACTCCAGGAATCTTTGGGTTAGAGTGTTCGGGCTTGAGTAGTGTTTCCAGTCTATATTAGGGTAGTTGAAGTCACCTAGTATGATGGTGTTTGGAGATACATTTATCCTCCAATGTTTTCAGGAAGGCCATGTGAGGTTCCTGAGTTTGAGAGGGTGGCCTGTAACATGCTACAAATTGCAGAGCAGTCTTGCCTATGGTTAATTGCACCTGGATGGTCTCCGATGCATCGTGCGTTGCCACCAACCTTGAGGTGTGGGTGTCCTTTATGAATATAGACACCCCCCCTCCTTTCTTGGTGTTGTCCGGATTTTGGGGCCGGAACGTATGATATGAGGTGAAACCTGTTAGTGCTGGGGTGCTCTCAGGAGCCTTGAACCAGGTTTCTGTCACAGCACAGACATCGATGTTCTCCATATTGAGAAGGGCCTCGAGGTGCATCTTGAGATTGAGATTTCTGGCATTGAGCAGCATTACCCTTAGTTTTTTTCCTTTTGGTGTTCTAGGGTGGTAGGTTTAGAATTTGAGCCTTGCCTAAAAAGGCACTATGGGGTGGCAAGAGCCTTTGCCAATATCCGGAAGCCCAGGGTGACAGGTGCAAGCCGTCCCTTGAAGCAGCGTGGCTTGTCCAGCATGTCATCCCAGGCAGACAGACATTGGATCCCCTTTGAATGACACCAGAATTTAAGCCAATTATTAAAGCTGATCATCTTATCACTGTATTGTGGCATCATTCTAGGTGAAGGTAGGATACTGCTCAAGGTCAGGGTCATACCTGCCTGGGCTACATAATCAGAGAGCTCCTCGACGTCCCTTTTCATGTAGTCCAAGGAGGTGCGTCTCAGGTCATTGACACCAGCGTGGACAATGACTGAGTCATACTTGTACCTGCTGTTGAGAGACCTGAGTGCTTGCGTTATGTGGCGGATTCTAGCGCCCGACAGGCAGCTTACTGTGACCTTCTCCTTACTCAGTCTGGTGAGCGGGACGTCAGTGTGCCTGACTATGGAATCACCAATGACAAGTGTGTCTGGCATTTTGTTTGGCCTTAAGGGCTGTGACTGTTTGACACTCTGACTGTGTGGTCTATGTGTTGCATGTGTTGGGTCGTGAGGTGGTAGTTGTTTGGGTGTCTGCTTTGGTGGCCTCTGCTGTTTTGGTAAATTTTTGACCAGAGCCTCCGAGTATGTCTTTGTGTGAGTATGTGTATGATTTGAAGTTGTGATGGTACCATGTGTGACTGGGTATGTATTGTGTGTGGTTGCCTTCTCCTCCTGTCTGGTCTTGCCAGTCCTATGTTGAGAGAGCTCAGCCTCCAGTTTGGCCGTATAGTTGCATCTCTCGCATGTATTTGTGTTTTGTGGGAGAAGGAGAGGATTGTCTGTGTACATGAGGCAATTGTAACATTGCCTCAATATTCCCAGGTTCACCAGTTGAGCTGGAGAGGACACTAGCAACTGATCCCTCGACATACTAGAAGTAGTAGATAAAGAACTTTCAAAGGACTCGGGGAAGTGGGTTTTGGGCTGGTGGGGTACTATCTATAATAAGAGTGCTTTATCAAGGTGCAAGTACTGTAGGAGTAAGTGCTAGGCTTTACAGATAGAGAATAGTCTACTTGGGAATCAAGTAGAGATGAACTTTTCAGTTATAGGATATGCTGGTTAGATCAGCAGTACAGTTTAGCGTGTTTTATAGCAGGGGCTGAAGGGAGCTAGGAATTGGCCCAAAATGACCAATGGACTACTAGTTTCTGGCTGAAACTTCACCAAATCGGACAAAAAGGCCGCTCAGTGCTTCCCACTCCCACTGGTAAGCAAAGAAACTTCCCTCCTTCCTAATAAGGCAATGGATCAGTAACAGGAACTAAAAACAAAGCCCAGGGATCAGCAACTCTGAAACTGGACTACTCTAGTTCAGTAAAGTGGGAAAACAAGAGATGTTTTTGTTTTATTACAGAGATAAGGAAAAAAACAGACAGTAAATGCTATAAATGCTGTAAATCGGCTAGCGCACTTTAGTGTGTAGCCTACAGAAACAATTTGCAACAATTAGTAACTTAAAGTGCAATAAACAGTGTAAAATGCAGAAATCACTTAAAGTAGCAGTAAAACAGGCGAAATGTCTTCATAGTAAATATAATTGTTTCTCAAAACCACATCCATTAATGTTAGACATGTATGAAATTCATTAACAGTAAATTTCCCAAATTTCACTATGGCTTCCTCAAACCATCTCATCCCTTCTTCACGTGGTATAGAAGTGAATAAATCCACTATGTCAATGGTAATAAAAATAATTATAGCATTGTATAGATTTGGTTTTGTATTTCTCAACATGTCCCATGAATCTTTTAGTACATTAGTATCCTTCATGGAAAGTTATTTTAGTTTTACATCTGAGAACTTTGCCAAGGGGCCAGTGATTGTCCTTCTGATGACACTATTGGTCTTAGTGGTGGATCCAAAGGGTTTTTGTGAACCTTTGAAATACCAAATATGGAGAGGACTCTAGGTTTCTCATTTTGTAGGTACTTAAAAGTATCTAAATCTATTGTCCCTGCCAAAAAAGTCATTTGAAATTAAAAAAAAATTGTATTGGCAATGTTAATCTCATTTAATGATACCCTTGTATAATTAGTGTCATCTTCTAGTGTTTTCATCATTTTTGACTTGTAAATAATGCTATCCATTAACACAGTGCCACCCCCTTTATCTGGTCATTACTCTTAAAAACGTATTTTTCTTAAGCTCATCTAATATTAGTCTTTCTTCCCTAGACACACATATATATATATATATATATATATATATATATATATATATATATATATATATGGATCTAGGATGTTTGCTCGAGTGAGAAAATGTCCAAATTCATAATAACTGAACACACTTTAACGAAAGCACTTTTATCAAAAAAGCGCTTTCGTTAAAGCGTGTTACAAAAAAAAAAATAAAACACCCCCCCCATACTTTAATATTCTCCCTCCGAGACCACACTACAGTGGGGAAAAGGGAAATTTCCCTTATCCGCACCGCAGTACAGCCTCGGCAACAGGCATACTTGTGCGAAAGTGCTTTTTCAGTGAACAGCACTTTCGCATAGGTATGCCCGGCCATTTAGGTTTCAGTCGTTTGCTCACTCGAGCAAACATCCTAGATCCATATATATATATATATATATATATATATATATATATATATATATATATATATATATATATATTTTTTTTTTTTTTAATTAGGGAAATAATTGAATTACAAGGTTATCTCTGTAATAGGTTGTCATTCATTGTTTTTTAGGATAAAAGAAGGTTTAATGAGGGAGGCATGCATGCCTCTGATGAAGTCTTGGTATTGACAAAAATGTGGTGATACGTTAAGCGTTAATGTGTGTACATTTTGTTATTTTACTGTGTTGGTACAATAAAAGGTTTTAGCTCAAAAGGTCATTGGTGGCCTTCAGAGCTGCTCACTTATGTATTTTAAAAAGTTTGCATTTGATCCGAGCACTTTACATCTCACTATTTTGGTGTTCTTAAATTTTGTTACAAAGCATAATTTTCATCTTTTGTTCCCTCATGATGGTATCCCTTCCCTCTCATTAACACTAACAAGACCAAGTACATTTAATCCCCCCCTTTGTCCAGTCTTACATATTTTTGAATTTTTATGCAAACGTGATATTAGAAAGCTTTTGCACAAACAACTTGATTTGGCTAAATTTAATTTGTCTTTAGATCAACTAAATTCACTTAAAATATTAAGTCAAAACAATGATGTTAGAATTATAGGACATAAACCCAAATTCACATACAAAAAAGTAACAGATTTAAAACAGCTGTTAGAATCAGGTAAAAAGTGACAACAGGAATTCGGAAAGGAGTTGCACCAACAAGAAGGGTACCTTTAGTTGTACCAATTGTAAACAATGTAGATATATGAGCAATTCCTCTTTTGTAACAGTGGAACATTTAAACCACACATTTTGGGCTAAGGAATATTATAATTGTAACAGCGAGTTAGTGGTTTATTTGGCAACCTGTGTCACTTGTAAAAATTATTACATTGGGAAAACCAAGAGAGTTTTTAAGCGTAGAGTATATGAACACATACTGGCCATGAAAAAGAAAGACAAAAATAATGCATTGGCCAGGCATGCAGTTACATGTAAAGATTTTAAGAAGTTTGAATTTTTTAATTTTTTATTTTGGATAAGGTCAAGAAAGAAATATTCTCGGGGGATCTGAATAACATATTGGAATGTAGGGAATCCCTGTGGCAGTTAGTGTTTGGAGCTGACCAAACACCAGGGCTAAATGAGGTCATCAATTTAAAATGTTTTTTAATATATAGATAGTTGTCATTACATGCACACATAAACACACATATATATTTTTTAGTGTTAATCAGCAAAAATTCATATAAACACTTAGGTAATTTATTTATTTATATATATATGTACATAACATTAATCAATTAATATAATTTTATACATTTTTTTATAAGAAGACACATTCAAAATACAAAAAAAGATATATAGAGTTTAGTAAAAAAAGACTAATTCATATACAAAACATTCTAACGTTTTATTGTTGGCACAGGGACATTCATTTAAAACAAGTTATATTATATGTGTTTTATTATAAAAAGATTTGTGAACGAGATTCATTCATTCATTTTTTTATTAAATGACATCATTTCCTGTGGGAACTGTATTTAAACAATAGTTCTTTTACATTTAATGTTTCTGAGGAAGTTCACGTAAATAAAAGTGGATGAAAGCGCTTAAAAGTAATTTCGAAGAGTGAGAGTCTTTTTTGGAGCTGTTCAAGATTATTTGCCTGGTTTTTGGAGTTTTCAAAATGATGTGAGAATTATGAAACCTGACACAAGAGGAAGGGTGGTCCTGATGGACACTTATGACTACAATAATAAAATAATGCTCCTTTTAGGTGATGATACATATGAAGATGTGTCACATAATGAAATGCATATAGCCTATAGGAAAAGTGATTGTTTATTGTATGATATGCTTATAGGTTCATAGGTAGGTACTAGGCTATTGGCCCTAGGGCCTATATAAGCTTAGCCTAAAGGTAGCCTTGCTTTCGCCACCCAAGAAAATTATTTTCCTGTGCCATTGTCGAGCAGAGCCACAGAAGTGATCCCCGGGCTGAATTTCCTATCTCCCATCCAATCATCAAGATTTTTCTTGAAGAGTGCTAATGAGGAGCTTTGTTTGATATAGATAGGTAGTTTGTTCCAGAGTATGGGAAGTCTCTGGGACAGGAATCGATCCCTCCAGCATGTTTTGTTTATGCAAGGTGAAATTGATCAGGCTGAATTTGGTTTCTTAAAAGTTGATTATTTTATGATCCCTACAGTGTTTGGGATACCGCAGGTCCATAAGGACCTTTTGGACCCTCCTTTAAGACTTACAGTGGATGCTAAGGCCTCTAAAACATTCCCCTTGGCTAAGTTTATTGATTTAAAACTCAAAGGGACCATTCAAGGGTTTGAATATTTAGTCAAGGACTCTTGGAATTTTTTTATTACAAATTCTTACATAACAAAAGTCTTTTATTTTTAACAATAGACTTCAAAGACCTATTTTCAGTAATACCACATCAACAGGGGCTAGAGTGGTTGTCTGAGTTTCTTATGAAAATAGTGAATTGAGTGGCAGAGATATCACAGTCATTGTGAACTTGATGGACATGGTTCTTACAAAGAATTTTATTTATTCTGATTGCCTGATTTTTAGACGAAAAAGAAGTGGCCATGAGTTAATCTTGCTCCCCCATTTTTGCCAATATTGTTATGGAGATGTGGGAAGAGAAATATATTCTAAACTTTAAGTTTACTGACTGTTGGTCCTTTTACACTAGATACCTGGAAGATAACTGTATTTTTTGGACTGGCCATTATGATAAGATACAGGACTTTCTTGATTATATTGACAACATCACTTCCTTTTTCTGGTGAAACACTACACTATTTAAACATTGAGTTAACTAAAGACAGACCTAACAACAGATTTGTGTTTTTTATTTTCAGGAAACCAGCATATTCAAATTATTTTTTTAAATTTCACAAGCAGTCACCCTTTGCATCAAAAAAAGCAGTAGTTAAAGGACAACTGGTTAGGGCTGCTAGGATGGTTTCTGATTTTTCTGCTTTTTTATTGGAGTATGGAAAATTAAAGAACATGTTCCTGAAAAGAGGGTATCCTGAAGAATTTTTTATGGATATTGTGGATGAGGTGGCTTCTAAAAGAGAGATCTTACCACATACACACCACTTTTGAGGAATACACATAGATGTAATGTTATTAAGCAATCCCTTCCTGACAATTGGCAGACAGCTTTTATTACCACCTACAACCTAGATGCTTCAGGCATTAAAAATATTATTCAAAGGAATTGGGGTGTTTTTAGTCAGTTAGGAAATATAGCGAAAACAGTGGGGGTTCCCCAGTGTTTACAGTGCGAAGGGAAGTGTGTCTTAAGAAGCTGTTTGAACGTAGCATTGTTGGCCAACATTACAATAGAGGCAAATGGAGGACTTTTAGATGTGTTCACTGTAATACTTGTAGGTTTTTGTTGAACACCGAGGGAGTTACTGTGAGTAACATTAATATCAGCCCTAAATTCTATTTTACTTGTCCGTCTAAAGGTATTGTTTATGCAGCTCTTTGTCAGAAATGTTCCTGTTTCTATATTGGAAAGAACAAACGGGCTTTTAAGGACAGGATTAGGGAACATATTTATAGTATTGGTAAGAACAACCTTAATAATAATGCCTGTCTAAACATATTTCTGAATTTTCTGAGCATTATTTTTTTTTTTTAGTATAGAAACTTCACAACCTAGTCCACAGGTGGGACTGTGAACCTTTTCTTACAGGTTCTTGAACTATTCTGGCAGATAAAAACAAATGCAGAGGTCAATTCTGGTTTAAATGACAACATTTCTATTAATTGTGTGCTTAAGCTAAAATCTTTAGGGCTTATGTGAGGTTTTATTAGCTGTACTTTTATTTCAAGGTATGTAATATTAATGTAATGTTTTTATATAAGTTTTTAACTTTGTTTCTTTTATTTTTTTTCCTTGTGTCACATGATTAATGATGTCATGTATTTAAACTGAGTTTGTGTGTTGGTTTGTTATTCTGAAGAAGTTTCATACTTGAAACTAAGCTCTCAATTAAATTATTATTTTAATTTTGACTTGGCTGGCAATTTTCTTGGATTGTCGTACAGTGCCCCTCCCAGTTTGTATTTTTGGTGGTGCGCTCTGTTTGATTTTAGTTTTATACATTGATTCCTGACTCTTTCTGGTTGGAAGTGAGTGCCTGTGCTTACCGTACATGATTGGTCTGGTTGCTATTCGAGGCATCTACCAGAAAAAGGCTACAAGCCTACAGACCCTTGCATCATCTGGGACAAGATTGTGGATCACCAAACAGCCTGCTTTTCTTCTTGGGATTGGTGCTAACATTTTGCTTCTGGTGAGAGAAAAAGCAAAGGAGTATTGTATCCCAACAGAGTGATGCTGTGGTGAGACCAGCATTAGTAGTAGCCAGGCAGTAGCAATTCATGTGACTCCCCTCTTTTCATCATTTTTGACAAGCTAATTCTTTGTTTTCAGTAAATACTGCTTGATTTCTTTCTAACTTCAGAAAATCTGCCTAAATACTTCATCCTTAAATTGTCAGGGTCTACATATTAGTTTCCCCTCAAATGTTTCGCAGTGCTCTGTGCAGACTGAGACACCTTGAGTGAAATTTTTCCGGTAAAAGCGCAATTGAAATTTCTCCAATATCTAGTTGCATACAGGACATCTAATCTGCAGTGACAAGCACTGTCCACATAGTTGCAGACCGGATACTCCTGATGGTGATTGATATTCTAACTCCAACAGTCTAATCAATAAAAAAGGGTCTGTTGCCATGGATATGAGCTTTCCTACTGTCTCCGTTACAGGCTTGGTGGATATGGGCATCCTGATGCAATGTAGAAATTGCCTCATGTTTACTGACAGCCAGTTAATTCTCAAACAAACTGATACAGTATGTGAGAGACACAATTACACAATGTCACTGGAGGCTAAGCTCTCACATAGAAGTACTCCTAATGTCAATAAGGTTGTCAGTAGTGCACATGATGCACCCATCATGCACAATTCAAAGCAGACATATAGACTCACATATACTGAGGCCCTTACATGTAACCTTCCTAAACCACAAAGACCTCCTAGACAAAGTACACATAAGAAATACCATCAGCACTCCAAATGCACTCTATCAAAACAATACCCACGTCAACACATAGAGCTACATCTAATGGAGCCTCTACCTCTAAGCCCATAAAGCAAGTCGCCACACAATTCAACATTCTAATCATTGGAGACTCCATTGTGAGACACACTGATGTCTCTCTCACCATGCTGAGTAAGGACTAAGTTACAGTCACTTGCTTATCAGGGGCTGGGATCCACCACATTACGCATGCACTCAGATCATTGGATCACAATTACCAATATGACTCAGTCATAGTCCATTTGGGAGTAAATGACCTGAGATGTACTTCCCTAGACTATATGAAGAGAGACATCAGAGAGCTCTTGGAATATGTGTCTTAGGCTGGTATGAGTCTAGCACTGAGCAGCATTCTACGTTCTCCAAGGATGATGCCACAATACGAGCAAAAGATGATTGACTTTAATAATTGGCTTAGTTTCTGGTGTCATTCTATGGGGGTGCAATATTTGTCAGCATGGAAGGAGATGATCAACAGACCACTCTGCTTTGCCAGGGATGGTCTGCACCTCTCCCTCTAGGCTTTCAGATATTAGCTAAAACATTGTCTTACCCCACACTGCCTTTTTTAGGCAATGCCAAACTGAAAGTACTTTTGACATAGCAAATCAGAACCAAGAAAATCTAAAGGTATTACTGCTCAATGCTAGGAGTCTAAACAAAAAACTCCACTCCCTGGAAGCTCTCTTTACAGTAGAGAATGCTATCTGTCCAGTCTCTGAGACATGGTTTAAAGCAGCAGACAGCACACCAACAGTGTAGGATTACAATGCCTTCAATACATTTAGACCAGCTACTTCACAGGCAGGGACTAAAGGTGGAAGTGTCTCTAGTTAAATAAAAAAATAAATATACTTCAAGGCTGGTCAAACAGGACAATGCATTGAGCTGCTTCATGTTCAAATCACCATAGATAAAATCCAATACCACTTCCCTGCAAGCTATAGGTCCGCCTCTATGACCCAGGAAACCTATACCATGTATTTAAACTTATTAGAAACACTAACCATCCAACCCAATACCATATTCATGTGTGACTTTAATTACCCCACTATAAACTGGGAATCCTATACAGCATCAAATGTACATACAAAGAGATTCCTGGATTTTGTAAACACAAACTCCCTGGGCCAGATAGTCAATGCACCAACCAGGGGTGCAACCATACTGGATCTGGTCCTCACTAATAAGGGAGAGTGCTGCACAACCCCTACTGTAATGCCTTCCCTGGTAAGGTCAGACCACAAAATGGTCTCCTTTGAAGTAAAAATAAAACCTGGACCCCCCCTAGCTAAAAAATATATTCACTTCTAAGATTAACCTCCCACTATTAAGTGAGAACCTGGCAAAGTTTCAAGCCCCTATAAAGCCTGAGAACACTTCTGCCTATGCAGAACTGTTCACAGAAACCATGTACAAGCATGTTAATAGCTGCCTAGAGGCAGCTGTTCCCACCAAGAAGAAGTACAGAACTAACTCAAAAAACAAGCCACCCTGGTGGAATCACAAAATTAATCGGATGTATAACAGGAGGAAGAAAACCATGCCAAAAATTAGGAGGTGCAGCACCCAGCAGGATAAAAGCACTCTCATTAAACTAAACAAACAACTCAGAGGACAGATAAAGCCTACCAAGGCCAAATCTCAGGTAAGTTTGGCATCCAGGCCAAGAACAACCACAAAGCATTCTTTACCTCAAAGGCAAAACACAATTGTCTGCAGAGCTCATTGCAAATGTAGCAACCTATATTGGGCCAGAAGATATAGCAAACCTCTTGGCTGATAAATTCAGCTCCAACTATACTCCTCTCTCTCCCCCTCAACCTTCCCTCAGGAGATATCATCA
Organism: Protopterus annectens; assembly: GCF_019279795.1. Classification (NCBI taxonomy): domain Eukaryota; kingdom Metazoa; phylum Chordata; order Ceratodontiformes; family Protopteridae; genus Protopterus; species Protopterus annectens. Next base: position 1,609,119,441 of record NC_056731.1, read on the forward strand.
AATATAACTCTCCCTACTATCACTAGGGAACAGGTCCTTAATGATCTCTCTAAGACCAAGAACACTGCATCAATGAGCCCAGACAATATCCCAGGATGCCTTCTAAATAGCATGAAGCATGACCTATCAGGGCCACTGGAATTACTATTTAACTGTTGCCTCCAGACAGCCTTTGTGCTTCATGAATGGAAAACAGCAATAGTCATCCCTCTGCACAAAGGTGGTCCATTTACAGACCCTGGAAACTACAGACCCATAAGTCTCACTAGTCTTATATGTAAAGCCATGGAAAGAATTATCATGGAGATGATCAATAGAGATATACTGTAGTTAACCTCCAGACATTGGACTCAACCCATTTTGGTTTCATCAAGGGCAGATCATGCCTACTCAGCCTGGTAGACTTCTTTGAGAAGGTCACCAAAGCAATGGATGAGGGCAAAATCGTTCACACTGCCTACCTTGACCTGGACAAGGCATTTGACACAATACCTCACTCGGACATTGTTGACAAGCTCAAGAGGTTAGGTACAAACCTGTATGTCACCTGGTGGATAGCCAACTGGCTCACAGACAGGACCCAGGAAGTTAGAACTAGGGAGTCCACCTCTACAAAGAGGCCAGTCACAAGTGGAGTCCCTCAGGGATCAGTCCTTGGACTGCTCCTTTTTGGCATTTATGTCTCAGAAGTCAAGGCCAATGTCAGTGGTCTCTTACTGACTAAATTTGCAGATGATTGCAAATTAGGAGCTATCATTGAATCTCATACTGATGCAAATGTTCTCCAGGAGGGGCTGGCACAGACAAATAACTGGTGTCACAGTCATGGACTAAAACTAAATGCCAAGAAATGCATAACAGTATCCTTTGGGAAGTCATCCATCCCTGGTAACTATCATATTGACAGCACACCTCCTTAGAGTTGAGCCAGTAGTCAGGGAAGTAGGGACACACATAGATAATAATCTAGACTTTGATCGTCACTTGTCTACAGTGGTGAGGAACTCATTCTATGTTGCACAACTTATAAACAAAGGTATGGCATCTAAGTCAAAGGAAGTCATTGTTCCACTGTATTTGGCATTCATCAGGTGTATCATTGAGTACAATTCCCCCTTTGGTATGTACCTAACCAGGCGTATCCAACAACTGGAACATCCACAGAGGTTCCTCACTAAAAGAATACAGGGTGTAAGTAATATGTCCTATGCAGTCCGCCTCAAGGTCCTATCACTGTATTCTGTCTCCTACAGGCTTTTGTGGGGAGATCTATGCCTGGCATACAGGGCATTGTCAGACCCCCACTCTGATGGACCTCCTGCATATCCTGCATATCCACAAAAAACAGTACCCGTTCTAAAGTCTTCAACCTTGTCTGTGATATAAATAGGACCTGGAGAGATAGGTATGTATCCCAGAGACTACCCTGTCTATGGAACAGGCTCCCCATCCATGTGAAGCAGAGTTCCTCCCTAATCCAATTCAAGTGCAACTTAGACAATTGGATGGGAAACCGTAAATTCATCCCTGGTTTGGCACCTATGTCTCTGATGCAAACAGGTAACCTGTAAATGTTTCATCTTGCAGGCTCATGCTTACACTTATCAAGGGTATCAGAACTTGTCAGAGATTTGGGATGTATGGCTAGGCTTAAAAAGGCCCTTGTGGTCGTTAGCCTAGTAAACACCTATGAACCTATGAACCTATACATTTCAAGTGGTTACTGGTTCACGCATATTTTATCAACCATAGGAGAAGTTGGGGGCAATAATTAATAAAGAGCAGAAGGAATATGTCTGGGAGGGCAATAGTTAAGTGGGATAAGTGAATCGTTCCAACAGAACAAGGCTGTTTAGGATTGCCTGATTTGAAAAGATATTCAGAGTTATTCAGTTAAGGCTCATAAATGTAACAGAAGCAGAAGGTTATAATTCAAAGTGGAAAGGGATGATGATGAAGTGTTGGGGGTGTCAAGAAATAAGGTGGGAGTGGGATTTTGGATGCAGGTCCTTAAGGAGAATAATAACAACCACACAGAATATTATATTAATGAAGTAGCAGACAGTATTCTAAGAACTAAGTTAAAATGAGAATGGCAAGTTTGCCAGTAGGAATTGTAGAGTGTGTATATTGAACCTAGTCAGCCACTGTAGTTAGACAGCATGTGCATATAAGTTACTGAGCACGTACGAGATCACTACTATTTTGTGTAGTCAGTCAGTGTGAATGTAAGCTTGAATGGAGATGCACATATGTGTGTGTTAGAAGTAACAAGTCAGTCAGTAAACATATGAAGTATGAAGTATATGTACAAGTTAAAGCTCCTGATATGTGCATGTATAATAAAAACTTGAACACATACCCAGCCTCAGTGTCTCATTTGAATACATGAGACATGCGACATGGTGTCAGAATAGGATCAAAAGTTGAAGCAGCTCACAAACCATGAAGCATAGAGTTAGAAGTGGAGTAATATCCAGGAGTGAACTCACAAACAGGTCAGCAATTATTCAAAGTTACTTAAACTCATTTCAAATGATTTTCAGTCGCCAAACATGTGGTGTAGCATTCAAAGTGTTCAAAATAATTTCCAAGACATTGAAATTGTCCGAGAAAGCAGCATAATATTTAAAGTGTTTTGAAATAATCTTTGTAGTGTTTAAAATGTTTGAAAAGGCTAAAATGTCTGAATTTTTTCACAATGTCTGACTTTTTCTCAGTAACTAAGACTTTTTGTTGTGTCCGAAGTGTCCGTAGTGTTTGAGGTACTTGCAGTGTTAAAGTAAAGCATTTCAGAGAGGTTGTTGTGCACTTGAGTAAAATTACAAGTACCAAGTCTACTACTACGCTAAAAAAATTTGTGATATGGGAGCGGTTACAATACACTGAACTGCTGGTTGGTGTTAATAATATAATTTAGGCAAATTTGGCAAGTGTGTGCATAGAATATATATACAGCTGCATTTTCTTAGGTTAAAGTGTCATGTACACCACATACGCTTTTCTTTTTTTTAGCTCAGGCCAGGCCATAGGAACCATACATTGTGTTTGCACTTGCCCCATGCATGCAGGGAAGGGAAGCACCAATGGGTGAACCACTGAACTGGAGGAAGACCCTGAGTGCTTAAAATGTAAAAATTTAAATAGAGGAATAAAGTAACCCTAAAATGAATAGGCAAATGGAAAATTTTATTTTCAAAGCAGTCAAGCCTGGTGAAACTATTGCATATATATTTACCACTTAAAAAATAAAGCAAAAAATTTGATGATGATGATGATCTGAGATGAGTGAATAAAAGACCATCTTGTATGTGGTGTTAATATTGATGAATTGAGATAGATTTGGAGTGATGTGAACTTGAATTGAGCATAGTAGATTACATGAGATTGATTACACATTGAGACAGAAAACAGAAAAAAAATGCTAAATTAAAGCATAAAGCATGTTTATGAATGTTGCTAGTGCAAATGTTGGTAGTGTGCAGCATTTAATTATTTTATTTTTTTTTTTTTTTTTTTTTTTTTTTTTTTTTTTTATTTAAATTTAAGTTACACACACAAAGTAATTGGGAAACATAAAACAAATAAAATTCACAAACAAGATTCAAGTAACAAAGATAAGCATAATAAGTACACACAGCATAAACAGAGATTACAGCTAGTAGCAATTATCAGACATTTCGCATACAAGCATAGTTTTCACAGTTTTGTTATCTTTTTATATCTTCTTCTCTTTCGGCTGTTAGGTTACTGTTCCATATCTTCTCATCTGTTCCATTCCTCTTCTGTTATTATTGCATCCCACCTCCTGTCCTCCGCCCATATGTCACCTCTCAGTCCCCTTATCTTTTCTCTCTTCCTCTTCTTCATCTTCTTCCCTTCCTCCTCATCCTGCATCCTTTTCCCAATATACCTCCATCCCCTCTCCTCCCATCATCCATCCTCACAATAAAACCTTCCCCTCAAACCTGACTCCTCCCTTCTCTCCTGAGCTGACCCTGTAATCCTGATCTATCCCTAATCCTGTCCATCTTTGTCCTTAAAACCTTTAACTCTGCCACTAATCTTCTACTCTGCCACTTCCCCCTAACTCCACTTCCTCCTCAACCTCAATAACCAATTTCTCACTCTTCTGACTACAACCTCCCTTCTTTCCTTCCTTCACCTCTACCTGTCTGTCACAACTCATACCACTCTTTCTCACCATTCACTCCACACACTGACCTCCTCTTGCTTCTTCTCCCTTCTTCACCTTCTCTTCCACACTTCCCATTCACACCATACTCTCTTCCCCCTTACTCACCTCTCACACCTTCTCTCACACCTCCTGCATCCTTCCTCCTCTCTCTTCTCCTCACACTCTCATCTTCCTCACACATCCTCTGTGTTAGTCCTGCTGACCTTTATTCCTCTCATCTCTGTATCCTCCCTCTCTCCCTCCTATCCCTATCCAATCTATCACCTATCACATCATCATCCTCCATCAACATCAAACATCATCATCATCCTGGCCTCCTGTCTGATCTCGTCTGTCCTCCTGTCCATCAACAAACAAGAAAGGGCTCAGAGCTGATCCATAAGAAAGGGCTCTCTTCCTGATCTCCACTTACAATCTATCACCACACCCCCACAGTCCTATCACACTACACATACTGTCCCTCATACATCACCTACCATCCACTTATATCCTCCTGTCACACTGTACATACTTCTGCCACTCCTCACTCTACTCCTATTCACACAACTGCTCCCTTCTTCTCAACTCAACCACAAAACAACTTCTCCACTCCTTATTTCTCCATCTCTTCTCCTCTTTTCATCTCATCTGTAGTGCTCTTAAATCACATGAAACCTTACATCTGCTGCAGCTACTCATAAGCTTAACACCATACCTCTTCTCTCTTTAACTTCCCACTCTGTCTTCTTTATCCTGTTCTGTACTTGCTTTCTGCAGATCACCTACTATTCTTCTTATCACTTCTCCACTTCTTACAACTCATTTCTCCACTCCTTATTCTTAAAATTCCTTCCAAGACTTCCTTCCATTCCCTCCTGAATTCCCTCTCTTTACATCCTCCAACCTTCCATGCTTCCATTCTAATCCTGCCATTCCATCCAGTATTTCATCTGGACATCTGGCCATTGCTTTCCATCCTCACCTCCTCACATCTTCCATCCTTCTTCTCCCTCATCATCAACCTTCTTCACCTTCCATTCATCATCCACATCCCTTCACTCCCTCTCATCATCTTCATTCATCTTCTCTCAGTACTACTTCCATCTTCCCAACATACTCTCTTTTCTTCTGCTCTCATCTTTCCCAGCTCAGTCTCTCTGTCTAGCCAATCAGTACAAGTCCTTTTCTCCCTCTTTGGTGTCCAACCTTCCATACAACTCTCCATATGCCTTCTTTTTATATGAAGATGAAAAATAAATATAAACTGAGAGACAGTGCCACACCCAACCTCATTGTTAACTGTCGCAATTGTGGAGGCAGTCATGAACCTAAATGGGAAAAATGATTAGCTTTTGGTCAGCAATATCACAAATGTAAAAAGTGGAATCATTTCAAAAGGCTTTGCAAGTCTAAAGTGTTGCAGACGTATGTTAAAAGAGACTATCCAAAGAAGCAAGTAGATCAGATAGAGACTGTAGCAAATTCTGAAATCTGTGAGCAAATTTTCTATGTTGATGGTGTCTCTGTGATCAATGAAACAGTTAATACAGTAGATTATCAGTTGTCAGCAAAGAGTGAAATATCTTGTACTGTACAAATTAATGGGAAAACTGTAGACCTTAAAGTAGACACTGGATCCAAGTTGATTGTTATATCAGCACAAATGTTTGATTAAGTAAAAGCTGGCGAGAAACTTGATTAAAGTGTGTAAAACTAGTTGCTTATGGTGGTGAAGAGATTCCAATTGATGGCACATTAGTTCTTTCATGCCATCCAGCTGGAAACAGCTATGACTTGCAGTTTTACATAGTCAAATGACACGTGCAGTCATTGTTAGGCCTCAAATATAGTCTGAGAATGGGACTGATTTCATTTAATAAAGAGGTTCACCATACAAGTCTGAATAACAATGATAGTTTTACACAGAATATTTTTAGTGACTATGCTGATATTTTCAAAGACGAGCTTGCTAAACTTCCAGTCACATATTCCATGAAGTTAAATCATGAAGTAAGTCCAGTTGTCAGACCAGCACGGAAGATTCCAGTAGCAAAGCAGAGTAAAGTAAATGCAGAACTAGACAAAATGCTGAATTTAGGTGTCCTTACTCCAGTAGAAGAGCCAACTGAATGGGTATCCTCCATGGTCGTAGCTCATAAGAAAAGCTGAGATGATATTCTGATATGCATTGATCCAAGGGACTTAAACAAAGTACTTAAACAGCCTCATCATCCGATGCATACAGTAGAAGAGGTAGCCGCTCTTATGCTGAATTCCACTGTTTTTTCTGTCTTAGATACAAAAAGCTTTTCTTGGCAGATTTTGCTGGATCGCAAATCTTAATTGTTAACCATATTCAGTACACCATTTGGTAGATACAGATTTTTGAGAATGCAATTTGGAATTAATTATGCTAGTGTGGTATTTCAACGTGCCATGGAACAATTTTTTTTCTGGTTATCCATGTGCTATTATTATATTGGATGACATTATTGTTGGAGGCAATGGTGAAGACGAACACTATAGAAATCTCAGAAAAGTTCTAGACCATACATGTGAAGTAAATCTTAAACTGAATCCTCAAAAATGTAAATTTAAACTAAAAGACGTTACTTATGTCGGACATTTGTTTACCACTTCAGGCTTACAACCAGATCTGTCTAAGAAAACAGCAATTGTTGAAATGTCAGTTCCAGGTAATGTCACATCTTTACAATGTTTTTTGGTATGGTCAACTATTTAGGAAAGTTCATCCCAGACTTGAGTGAGCTTTCTGCACCATTACGTGAATTGACATGCAAAAATGTAAACTGGTCCTGGCTGGAACAACACCAAAGACATTTGATATTCTGAAGAAGAAAATTGCCAGTCTACCTACATTGAGATATTATGATGTTCACAAACCTGTAACTCTTTCTTGTGATGTTTCAAAGTATGGCCTTGTTGCAGCATGTCTTCAAGAAAGCATACCAGTAGCCTATGCATCAAGAACTTTAACTCAAACAGAGATGTATTATGCACAAATAGAGAAAGAACTCTTGGCAGTAGTGTTTGCATGTTCAAAGTTCAATGATTACATTTATGGCAGACCTATCCAAATAGAGACTGATCACCAACCACTAGTGACAATTTTGAAAAAGCCAATACATGCAGCCCCAGCTCAATTGCAACACACAATATTAAAATTGCAAAAGTACAATTTCAATAATGTTTACAAAAAGGGCAAATACTTGTACCTTGCTGATGCTTTGTCACGCACACCCAGATAAACAGCAGAGCAGCATGAAGATGAAACAGCAGACTTTGAAGTCATGGAAGTCAGAAATGTTTCATAATCATGGCTTGATGAAGTAAGAAATTACATAGATTCAGACCCAATTCTCCAGAAACTGAAAAACATTATCAGTCAAAGATGGCCAACATGACAAACTAGTTTACAACTTGACATTCAACAGTACTTTCCTTACGGAGATGAGCTTCTGATAGAAGATGGAATCATCATGAAAGGTCCAAAAGTGGCAATTCGTAAGGCATTACAACAGGAATATATCAACATTTTGCATCATGGTCTCCCAGGTACTGATTCAACCAAAAGAAGGGCAAGAGGCATTGTATTTGGCCTTCTGTGACTAAAGATATAGAGAAGGATCTCTAGCATGTTCAATTTGCAACAGCACCAAACCACATCAACAAAAAGAACTGCTTCAGCTACACCATACTCCTGAATTACCATGGTCAGCATTGCTGTAGATATTTTCAAATGGAATGGTCAGCATTACTTGGTGTTAGTGGACTCTTACTCAAATTGGTTTGAAATCGACATACTTCCTAACTTGACATCCAGCACAGTCATTACAAAATTGAAGAGACATTTTTCTGTCCATGGCAGTCCGCACAAAGTCATGTCTGACAATGGTGCACCGTTTACTAGTCAGCAGTTCAAGCAATTTGCTGAGTCTTGGGACTTTGTTCATATTACCAGTAGTCCTGAGAATCCACAAGCCAATGGTTTAGCTGAACATGCAGTTCGTAGTGCAAAGTATTTGTTGGAGAAATCCAAAAGAGATGAATACCGATGTCTTCCTTAACTTAATCAATCTCAGAAACATTCCTAGAGACAACTTGCTTGGTTCACCTGCTCAAAGATTGATGCCCAGACAAACATTAACAACTCTTCCGATCAGCAAACAATTGTTAGTACCAAACATAAAGAACAATAGAATAGTCAAGGCTCAACATTCACAAAAACATCAGTCACAAAAGTTGTACTATGATAAAACCAGCAAATCACTTTGACCATTATTACAAGCAGAAGTTGTGAGAATGCAAACATCCAAAAGTTATGATCATGTAGGAATCATGAAGGACATTTGTGAGGAACTGAGATCTTATATCATAGAATCTGAAAGAATGGATTACAGAAGGAATCATAGGCATGTGTTACCTGTCTCAGAACCAGTGCCATAGCAGATTGCATGTGCCAGTGACTCGAATTTCCAGAGTGACTCGTCAACTGTTCAAATTCAAAAGGACAGAGAGTGCTTTCTTCAAACAATTCTGATGTAAACCCAGATGTTCCAGTATTGAATGAATCCCGAGAGACTGTCCCTGGTGCTACACCCAGTCAGAATTTCTATGTAACTAGATCAGGTAGAATTTGCACACCCAATCGTAAATAAGCAGCAGCTTAGACTTGAAATCAGTTATGTTTTGTAGAAATGTTGAAATAATGTATTGCTCTTTAACATGCCTTCGTTCTTGTATTTTGCAATGTCAAACAAAATTAAAGAGGGAGGATGTAGATCAGTGTGTATAGTAAACCTAGTCAGCCACTGTAGATAGACAGCACATGCATATAAGTTACTGAGCACGTGAAACATCAGTGCATTTTGTGTAGTCAGTGGGAATGTAAGCTTGAATGGAGATGCACATGTGTGTGTGTTAGAAGTAACAAGTCAGTCGGTAAGCATATGAAGTATGAAGTATATGTACAAGTTACAGCTCCTAATGTGTGTATGTACTGTAAAATAAACAGCTTGAACGCATACCCAGCCTTGGTGTCTCATTTGAATACACGAGACATGCGACAGGAATTATGGCAAGTAGGGGTACAGACAACAGGAATGAGGGGGCTGGAATACACTGGAGAAAACTGGCAAAGGAACCAAGGTATTGGGAACAAATAACTAGAGAGGAAAAGATAATTGGTATGATGCCAAAAAGACGTATGGACTGCAGGCTAGAGACTGTCTTCCCTATGATTATAGGAAAAGAGAAAGAGACAGGGAATCATAAGCGAAAGACCTGTTCTAGTAGAGTTTTTATTTGAATCTTTAACAGAAACTGCTTTTAAAAATGGTTAATTAGTGGGGCATATAACATATTGCACAATAAGTATCAATCAGAGGAGGTTAGAAATAATTGAGAAGAGAGACTGGAAAAGCAATTTACAAGGCAACAATGGGAGGGCATATGTATGGCTTCCAAGTATGCAATAAATTCCACAAGGTTTAGGACTTCTGCTTGGAAGTGTTTCCATAAGTACTTTTATATCACAAGCAGACTTCAAAGAATTTTTCCTCAGGTAAATAGCAAATGGAGTTTGGATGGAGGAGAAATAGGTAACTGGGAACATATATTCTGAGAGTGTAATGACTTGGCAGATTTTAAAAATTCCCCACAGAGTACTCTGTCAGAAATATTGTGTGAGCGAATAGCTGCAACTAAAAAATGATTCTTTCGAGCTGGGCACTGGATCTGAATTGTCTAGACACTTTAAGGCCTTGTTAAGTTTGATTTTGTTGGCTGCCAAAAAAGAAGTTACTAGAAAATGGAAATCAAAGTCTAAACCAACTGTATTTGAAGTATTTAATACTGTAGAAGAGATTAAAGAACTGGAAAAAGATATTTTGAAAAGGGAAGGAGGAAATTACATAGAAATAAATGGAAATTGTGGAAACAATATGTGCAGGATATGTACAGGAGGAGGAGGAGTAGTGAGGTTTAATGGAAGGCAGGAATTTATGTAATGTTGGCCTGATGATAGTTACAAACAGTGAAAACATGTGTGATGTATTAAGTATGTAAATGGAAAAACTGGAAATTTGGTTTATTTTCTTTTCTACTAACGTATGTTTGCCTATGTCTTAGATGATAATTCAATAAAGATGTTTAGAAAAGAAACTATAAAACTTACCTTATCTTACATTAGAAAGTAGCTTCATTTTTGTACCTTTTCATATTGTAATGACACTAAGTTCTAGAATAAGGAAGTAACACGCATAAGGACAAATATATGTTTATCTTCCAAGTAAATTAATGCAGTGATATGATAAAAATAACTCTGGCAACTGTTTGTAATAAAATGTTACAAGAAACCAGTAATGTTATGGCATTGTTTATGGTCACTAGAAATTGGTCTTGCACCCTGTTTGACACTTATAAAGAGAAGGAGGACAGATGTACCATTCCATAAGGCCTTCTTATATGGAATTGACTTAGTATGAAATTAAAAGGCAGAATCAAAAATATTGGTACAATGTTGTCTCACAGTTTAACCTAAATAAAGTCATGAATTCTTAATAAGCTTCATACTGTAATCACTGGTTTGATTTGCCTGCTGTGTGACTCTAAGTAAGTCTCTTAAGGAGACAGTGCTCCTTAGCCACCACTGAAAACAAATCTCAAGCCAATTCGGTAAAAAAAAAATACATATATATATATATATATATATATATATATATATATATATATATATATATATACACACACACACACACACACACACACACACACACACACACATTCACACAAAATCATCTAATTACTTAGGTTTCTTGTCTGTAAGAAAAGACACATCAACGATATCATCCTTCATCTAAGTTCACATGACTAATGTTCTATGCAGTAGGGTGGTATCAAAAAAAATTCTGCCTTAGAATGACACAGCTCATTCTTCTGAATTACAACTGGAAAAAATGTCATGGTTGTAATAGTGGCTTTCTTGCTTTTGAGATGAAAATTCCTGGGTTTGAATCTGGATAAATCTATGAAGTATCCAGGGTCTTCGAAGCACCCGGAAATTTTCTGTTTATGTTAACTGTGACCAAGACAAAAGATGACTTTCCCCATCTCCATATATTTATAATCATCTCCAGAGCCTTCCTGGATCTGTATACTCCAGTCATTACAAGTACCCTTAACAAAATTTAGAAAGAGGATTTCCAAACCCTTTAAGTAAGCTCTAAAGTAAGAACCATAAGACAGCATGTAAAATCCTCAGCAAAAACACACTTTTGCTCACTGAATAAGGCAGGACACTCAAGTTTTTTAATTACAGGCTACAAGAGCACAGAGAACTGGGCATCGCGATTATCTGATGTGATTGCTGCCAAAACTGAACTTTGGAAAAAGAATGCATTACAGAGGCTATGTGATTGTAAAAGAAAGCAGATGTTCTGCATGGAAGGTGTATCATAAGTAGAGGAGATCTCAGAACTTTTTGTCTTTTTAACTTGACTCTGGCCTTGTCCAACTAGTCGTGATTCTAAAGTTCTGTGATTTGCATAATTCTGAAGTCATTCACATGGCCAGGTGCTGTCAACCTGCAATAAATACTGCTCGGAAGCACTGCACTAGAGAATGAGCTAACAGTTAAAACATTTCATTTTTTATTATCTAAATGCATATAGAAATGTTGCTCTTTTTAAATAAAGTTTTAAATGTGATATAATGTGATCAATTGTCTGAGTCATTACTTGAATCATTCTAGTTTTGGAATATTACTAAAGACAATGAGCATAGAACAATCTATCTATGTTTTGTTTTGTTCTTTCTGCTGGTAGTGCTACACATGACAAAACACATCACCCATGTGTCCTGCACCATGAAAGACTTAATTTCAAGTGTTGTCATAAATAATTGCATTTAAATTAAAAAACATAACATACTGCACATATATATTGTGTTTCATAAGGATCTACTCTGAAATCAGCTGAGATTGTGTCCTGTGGTTAAAGTTAATTACAAAGAGCCAGATGTTTAAGCACTGCTTTGGCTCATGATGGCGTATTTAATTGTGCACTTATTTCTGTGTCAAAGATACTATTCCATTTTCCAAGTATTATATTTCAGCATGGCTTGCGCTCTATAAATTCTATTTTTGGATTAACTATATCAATTTCCTTTCCAAACATATACTGGAAATTAAATCCTGTTACCTGCTGTGAAGTATCTCCCACAGCCAGAAACACAGTGTACAAATGCATAATATAAAAATAAAGTGTACAGTATGGGAAACATTCAGAAATACAGTTAGTCTAGAAAGTAAGATTAAGAACACATTTTTTGGGGGGCGGACAGATTGGTTACAGTGGATGATACTGTGGCTAGTACAGGAATCAGGCCTTTCACAGCAGTCTATAAAATAGTCACATGAAGTTATCAGTATAACAATAAAACTTGGCATATTTAATTCTTCCATAAATATTTCCATTTGTATCTTTTCTTGATTTCCATATTTATCTCCTTTATACAGACTTTCATAAAATTTTTGAAATATTTCTAGTACCTCTACAGGATCTCTTGTTATCTTCCTTATAGACTCCCTAAGCTTGACGACAACCCTTTCTGCTTTCTGTTGCCTGAGTCATTGTGCTAAAAGTTTCTGTGCCCTGGAGTTATTATCAAAAAATAGTTGCTTAACAGCAATCTTTCCACACTCATGCATATTATCAAGGTAATCCCTTATTTTCTGTTTACCATTCTGCAATTGCTCATCTTCTTGTTCTGTGAGATTCCCCTTATTCTGCAATACTTTAACCTTGTGACTTCTTAATCATATCTCTCTCTTTCTTTCATTTCCACCCTATTTTTAAACTCCACTTTAATTTTATCCCGCTCCCTAGCTATAGAAATTTCAGTCTTCACTAATAACTCCTGAATAATTTACACTACCCATTCCTTAAATTCCTCTCTTTTCAACAGATAGATAGAAAAGGACCAGTGTCTCATTTTTATTTAATTACCCTGCATTTTTTATTTTAGTTATTATTGGCATGTGATCTGAAATAGTTATTGGATGCATATCATAACTTTCAATTAAATGCACGTTCCTGTGAAATATATGTTCTGTCTATTCTAGACCAGTTTTTTATGTTGGTGAATAATATGTAAATTCACTCAAAACACCTACTATTGATTTCACATCTTCCATGCCAAATGTGTTATATTTCCCTTCTAGGCCCTCAGATACATCTTTACTGCTGCAAATCAACCTCCACTCCCAAACTATAAGTAATAGTCCCTGCTGAAAGCTGATTATTTCTCCCAGACTTTTCTTAAGCTCCATTATAGCAGTTTTAGCTGGAATAAAAATACATGCCAGTGTAATTTTCCTCCTTTTCCAGTAGCCACTTAGTACTACACATCTATCATTATTATCTTTTTATCCTCTTCTATCACTATAGAGTTCCCCCTGAATAACCATCCTGAATACCTTTCCTTATCAAATTCAAATGTTCGGTTCTTTCCAAATGTGTCTCTTGTATCATAGCTATTTGCAGTCTACATTTTTAATATAGATCACTACTCTTTCCTTTTTGTATATATCTGTGAGACCATTTACATTTAAAGATAAAACAGAAAGTGCCATTATGTTAAAAAAATATTATTCCCACCTTTTACATGTAACAGCTTTTTAGTTAAGTGTCTAGTTCCAGCTTTTGTTTTACATGCATACACTAATGTTTGACAGGTTGATCTTTTATGCAGTTGTTTTGTCATATCCATTTGAGCCTATGTCACATTTTACAAAACTTTTTTTTGTTTTACTGAACACCCTCAAACAAATAAAAAAAAAGACACCCCGATATACCCTTAATACCTATTAACTTAATACTAACACACAAAACTATGTGCCTCTTCAAATACTGAAGTTTTACCCTCCTGAAAGGAACAGTTGTCCAAGACTGACAGCCACACTTATAGACTTGGATTAACCTAAAAGGAAGGTTATGCATGCTATGACGCATAGTACAGCCTGTGCTTCTACTAAGTGCTACTTGGTTTTGTCTTATCTTTATTAAACACTTGAATGCTTTCAGAAACAATTGCCAACTAGCCACTGAAAGAAATAAGTATTATCTTTTTATTAATAGGTTCATAGGTAGGTACTAGGCTATCAGCCCGAGGGCCCATACAAGCCTAGCCAAAAAATGTACCCTGGCTTTCGCCACCCAAGAAAATTATTTTCCTGTGCCCCTGTCGAGCAGAGCCACAGAAGTGATCCCCGGGGTGAATTTCCCATTTCCCATCCAATCATCAAGATTTTTCTTGAAGAGTGCTAATGAGGAGCTCTGTTTGACATATATATAGGTAGTCTGTTCCAGAGTATGGGAAGTCGCGGGGACAGGAATCTATCCCTCTAGCATGTTCTGTTTATTGTGGTGGCAAGGTTTAGGTCCCTAGAGCATGTAGCTCGGAGGGATTGGGATTTCTTTAAGTGGAGCATGTCCAACAGCTCTGGGTTTGACATAGCTTTGTATGTTAGGCAGAGATCGCCCCTGAGTAGGCAATATGCGATGGAGTAAAGCTGTAGTTTTTTGAGACGGTCTGCATAGGGCATCTGTTTGAGGCTAGTAATCCTCTTTGTGAGGTATTTCTGTGGTCTTTCCAGTTGTTGTAGATGTCTTGTGAGGTACATACCAAAAGGGGTGTTGTACTCTATACATATTATATTGTGCATTATAGAAACACTACTATTAAGAACAAACTTTTGTTTGACTTACAGTTAACTCTTTCCTTCCCATTATCAGATTCTCTCCATGGAGACATGAGAACCAAATACAGAGTTGGCCCTACAAGCACTCATTTATTTACTAGACAATGTTCCTTTGTATTTATTTGTTTTTCCTAAAACTTATTAATAGATAATGTCAAGGGCCTTAATTCAGTCATTCCCTTATGTAAGAGTGAAAAAAGCACATCAGTTTTTCTTGTATCCTGCTCTTTTGACCAGCATTTTCTTCTTTTTTATATTGAAATGCCTACATTTCCTAAAACTGAACAAGGAAAAGAAAGAAAGAAGGAAAAAAAAACAGGGACACATGTTTACTTATTATCCCCACTACACTTGAAAATAAATGAGAAAACTTTACTTTATACCATACATATTATATTGTGCATTATAGAAACACTACTATTAAGGACAAACGTTTGTTTGACTTACAGTTAACTCTTTCCTTCCTCTTCCCCCTACTAAATGCTCTTTCAAACACTAATGACATGTTTGAATGTTTTATTCACAGTTAACTTTCTCCCTCCTCTTCCCCTCGCCTGAGTATTTTTCTGCACATTAATGATATGAAGTAGAGCATATGCTTTAAAGTCCCCCACAAGTTTAAAAAAGTCAAAAAGTCCAATATTTCCAACATTTCTCGTTCTGTCATGTTTCCCAAATACAATTAATGCTTTCCATCATGTATATTATTCATTTGTCAATTTCCAAGCTGCTTATTTTATTCCTGTTGATCTCCATCTCCTAAATACGGCCTCTGCTTCATTTCTGACTCACTCCTGGTTCTTCTTTTCAACTCTTGTACTTTTTTCTTTCTCTCAAGCATTTTCCATTGAAACACTGGAAAAGGTTTCACTGGCACTGGCTCTGTGACCTTTACTACCAGAAGAACAAGAAGCAGAATTTCCTTCTGTTTTATAAGTCACGTTTTGTTGGACAAATTTTTGTATTTGCACGTTAGCATGCTCTGCATCAAACAATTATTTTTATGGGGGGATTCAATAAGCCCTACATGGTCTTTTAACCATTTGCACCTCATACCAATGAAATTTAGATTCAGTAAGTGCTGCATTGAGACTCACACTCCTGGGCAAACAAGGTAAACACTGTGACATGCTAATTACAGCATAAGCAGCTGAGTTGCATGCTAATCAACCAGTCCAACACTGTGGAGCCATTCAACAAACTATAAACCATCTGTGTAGACTCCATGCTGTTTTTTCCTTAAAAGTCCAAAACTTTTGGAATGCAGCCATGGAAAGTAGTCTACACAAACAAAATGTTAGGGGCTTATGTTGCTTTAATACATCTATATGTGCTACAGGCTGAAGTCAATGCTGCTGTTGATAATAGGCCTAGGCTGAGAAGGAGAAGAGTTTTCAGGCCCTGTTTAACTTTTCACAGCTTACATGATGTGAAAACTGTAGAGCACAGAGCGCTACAGGGTGGACAAAGACACACTAAAGGAACTCTGTGACCTCTGCCGTCCTCAACTCAGAGCCATAGCCAACTGAGAGGAATCCATCCTAGTGAAGACAAAGGTAGGTGTAGCCCTAAGAATCTTTGCTACAGGTACTGTTCATAGACCAACAGGGGACATGATAGGGGTGTCAAAGGCATCAGCATCCAGGATCCTCCACCAATTCCTGAATGCTATGCTCCAACATGCCAGTGACCACATATATTTCCCTGTAGTTCTGAGGAAAGGGCCAGAAATATGCAAGAGTTCTGCTGTGTAGCACACTATGCTGAAGTGCCATAGATTACACACATATTGAAATGAAGGCACCACCAGAGGAACAGGGTAGGCTCTACTTAAACAGAAAGGGCTACCACTCTATCAACTGCCAAGGTGATGTGTATTGCCAAGGGAATCATCTTGAACATATGTGCTGGCAACCCTTGCAGTTACCATGACTTATATATCTGGCACACCTCCCAACTGTACCAAATGTTTGCTAGGGGAGATATCCCACAGGATCAATTACAGGGGGGTGCAGGCTATGCGCTGGAACTGTGGCTGATGACACCCATCAAAAATGCACACACATCCATGGAAGAACGCCATAATGAGGCACACCATTAAACCAGAAATATCATAGAACATGTGTTTGGGCTGCTGAAGTCATGGTTCTGGTACACAATATCATCCTGAAGAAATAGCTTCAGCAGGATCAGCAAGGGAAAGGGGCACACATCCCACCACTAGTGCTAAGGTCACCACAGCTGCAGGAAGATGAGGAGTCAGAGAAGGAACCACCAGCTGCTGTGGGTGTAGACAGATCTAGGAGTGCTCAGTATGTCCTTGCATTGGCTAAGAGATAATGCATAGCACAATCATTCACCACCTACGGGCTTAAAACTTTCCTTCTACTCACATACATATAGTAACATCAATGCCAGAAAACTCTAATAACCTTTACCTCCCAGTGTATTGGCTGTGTACTGGTTGCATCAGGCAGAGTCAACACTGAACTAAAACAGTAGCACCTGCTGCATTTACAAGGTAAGTCTGCCTCCCCATGTATTGGCAGTGTACTCCTTGCATCAGACGGAGTCAGTCCTGAACTAAAACTGTGGCAACTACTGCAAACACAAGGTAAGTCTACCTCCCCATGAATTGGCTGTGTACTGCTTGTATCAGATGGAGTCAGCCCTAAACTAAAACTGTGGCAACTGCTGCATACACAAGGTAAGTCCTGAAACTAGAATGTATTGTGTAATAATATGAATGACTGGTATATCCTTGTATTTCATTACTTGGTCCAATAAGCAAGTAAAAGGTGGGAGATTTGTGCAGAAATTAATTACCTTAACATATGACAGCAGAGACTTATTTGACTTATATGAGTCCGTTACTAAGTAGTAGGCCTCACGCATCAAAGATTCACACACAGTCATACCTCTCAAAAGTAGTGATGATCACTGCATGCCCTCAGTTTAACATCATACATTTGTACTGGACCATCATTAAAGAGAGAATTTAGATAGTAATGATACACATTGCAGTTTCTGACTTCGTAGCTTCACAAGATCATTCACTATAAAGTTGTGAAATTTTGATGCTATCAACTGTCTAACTTTCCAAGGTCAATACAAAATCAAAGCTAAAATTACCAGTTTAACACCACAAATGCAGACATACTAAGCACTAAGTTAGCTATGCACCCTGAGCATCAGACACAAAGTTTATGTATCCCTGAATCCAAAAGATAGAAAACAGGGATATGGCACAGTTATCATCACTTGCACAGGCTGTTTTGAGGGGGTAGGGTGGCAGAATTCCTAGGCTGAAACAAAAAGTCAGTGAGTGTGTGTGAGTAAGACAGTGAAGCAGGCAGGCATTTGGATAAACCAACAAATGGCCAGTGTGAGAAACTGAGTAACTGTTGTGTGTGTTTGTCTGTAGGGGTGCTCCTGGTGAAATTGGTGTGTGAGTGACTGCATGAACACAGCCAAGCTCTGTGCTGGCTCTACTTCTTGGTATGTCAGACAGGTGTGAACCATGCATGATAGGGGTGGCAGTTCATTGTTTTCATCCCCAACCACAAGAACTGTCTCTCCCAGGAGTTGCACTGGCACAACCACCCACAGTCAGATGCAGTGCTGCTACCTGAATGTGATTGATGTCTGCTGGATTAGCTGCCTTCACTGTGATGCCCAGGACCATGACTCTATGGCCTATCATGTCTGGGTGTGGACAGCACACTCACTGATGGAGCTCTGGAAGTACTGCCACTATGGGAGCATGATCAGTCACAGCCACATTGGCTGACAGTAGATGATGTGGCTGACCTACACTCATGAGGATGCTGTTCCCCTCCCACCAGACATTCCATCACAGACAACACTTGTAGAATGTCAGACACTCCACTGTCACATCACAGACATACTTGTTCCAATGTGTCATTCATCCAATCCATTGAATTGGCAACACAGTGGAGGCAGTCATGTATGTCAGACAGTGCCACATTTACAACCATGAATATTTGTCTGGAGCACCTAAGGGAACATGCCTGACCCTCCATGATGGCCCTAAATATACACTGAATGGCACGGGAAGAGACACCTGCACCAGTTGGAGGAGGGACGGCAGGCCCACTCCAAGACACCCATCAATCCTCCTGCCTGGCACCTCGCCCATATGGCCAGAGTCAACAGGCACTGAAGCTGCAGTAGCCACACTTCCCTTATCAGTGGCCTTGCCCTCCACCTGTCCAATATCTTATGGCTCACTGGAATGGGTAGGCGTAGGCCTACTGGCTGTGTCCAATGGAATTGCAGGGGATGGCTGTATGTCAACCTCAGTGTCAGATTCAACCTCTGCACCCCCGACTGTGCCTCAGTTTGGCCACCATCATCATCAGAGTCTTCTGCTACACTGACATCAGTTAGCAGAGGTCCCACCCTACCACTTTCATGATCACCTGTGATAAAAAGCAACAAACACAGGGAAAAAATTAATACCTACATTACTATAGTCCAATAGATGCTAACAAAGTAACAGTGCTGCCACTATTACAGACATTACAGCCATACACACAACAGGCCTGACATCAACAGCATACACTAAAATATTTCTTTAAATTGCTCAGTAGTAGTAACATAAAAATGTTTGGCTTAACATCTGCAGATGAGATACTCCTCTGCAATCCAGACAGTCCTGGAAGCAATTAAGCAAGAGGTAAGGGCAACATCATCACAATTAACAGTAACACAGGGGATACTAATTTTACCCCATTATATGTCCATTAACTATATTTTCAATAAGAATATGACTGATAACTCCAGCCTAAGCTAATAAGTGTAGCAATCTTCAAACCTCCCCCAAAAATGACATGTAACACAGAAGTAACTTATTGATTTCAATTGTTTACTATGCAACAGTATTCAACTGCAGAGATACCAAACCCTACCTGGAAGCTCCTCCTGGGATGTGTTTGCTGTCTCTGAAACTGTTGCTCTGACATCCAGCACATGCTGTACTGCAGTCTTCTGGGAACTGTCTGGATCCCTGATATTGGCCAGGAACACTTCATTGGGTGTTAATGGTGGTTCCTTAGCAAGCCCTCCCTGGTAACCACTACAGCTGCTCTCCTCCTTGCAGATGTGATAATGCCAGTGGCCCTGTGATGCACCTTCTTGTATATCCTGTTGTGGCCACCCCAGCATTTAGATCATCCACTATCTGTTGCCAAATTTTGATCCTATGTGCCATAGCTCCCCATCCCCCTTCCAGCAGAAAAGCATCATGTTGCCTAAAAGCATCCACTATAATATGGTTCTCAGCATCAGTGAATGGGTCTCCAGGGATTGACACAATGGGGTGGCATAAACCTAAGTATCCTAAAAGAAAACAGAAGGATAATATGCATAAGTATCATGTAACTACTAAATAACTGTTTCCAGATAAAACAGAAAATGTAGCCACTCAGTATTACCACCTGAAGAAACACAGAACAGTCTACAGATGTGAAATATGAACAATAGGCAGGATGCAAAACAAGGAGAGTAACCAGAGCAATATATCATTGTGCCATAACAGTAACTCACCTTTGCTCCTCCAAAAAGAACAGGAACATGACGCATTTTGCTAAAAGTGCTATCAAAGGAATGGTCCCTGAAACATTTGTACATATTTATCACACAGCATTCCATTTTTGTCTATTGGCAATCATGTATACCTCTGAAATGCCCATGTCATCAGTACATTTCTAACTAATGCATACAAATAAAAGTGTAAAAAACATTGCTTCAGATTTTTCTGAAATATATTCTAGGATATGCAGTATGTACCTGACAAAATGGAAACATATCTTCTGACATTCAGTACTCCTCTGTGCAGATATATCATGAAGAAATAGCTTATGTGCAGTCTTCCCAACATAAACAAGTCTCCTCACCAACAGTTTGCCTAGCTACATGGTTGCCTTTTATATGGTGTAGGATTCAGGGCTATTAGCACAGTGAAGATGCAAATGAGGTGTGAACTCATTAGAATTGCTGAATCCTAAATACTTGGATCCATGTAGGAGATGCAAACATAGTGCTGGCATTCTCTTACTGGTTGGTTTTAATGGATTGCAACTGTGAATGATTAGTGCTTGGGAGAAGGAAAACACAACAGCACTACAGGCTGCCTCACTTCCACTGGGTGTGTCAGGTTTGATCTACAAAGTATTAGATGTAAGCTTGGAAAAGTAAGTAAGCGGCACAGGGTTCATAGGTTGTGTTTCTTAATCCAACCTTTATTTACTGGCAACTGCATATGATATTATTTCCACTTAATCTCCTCACACATTTTAAGGCCAATTAAATATAATGGCTTATAACTGCATGTCTCAGATTACTGGTCAGATAAATGAAGAATGGCCAACAAACACAGAAATGTAAGACAGAGCTGTATATTTGGAAGCAGTAATCATGACAGGTTGTGTGATCACTAGGTACACTACATCCAAAAATAATAAATGTACAAATAACACAAGTGGTTTGATATCACTGTAGATGCGGTTACAGTTAGTTGTGTGCAGACTGAGTTCAGTTCTTTGCTTTAAAGCTGTTTGTGTGGCAAAGAGGGATAAGGCACCCATCCTGCATTCTGAAAGTGCATTGGAGTAAGAGTTCAAATCTAGATTTATGTAGGCTTACCTTATGTGAGACATTATATTCCTCTGAGTATGTCATACATTGATTTTCCTCATTTCACCTACTTGCCCCTTTTTTCTTTTTTCTCCTTTTCTGTCTTTGTCTAATTTTTTTTTTGGGCCAGTGTTTGCATGATGCGGTGCTTAGCACAATTGCAGGAATGAAGGAAATAAATGACGGGTTTGGCTGTGCTTACCTCATTTGCACAAAGTGTGGCAGTGCACAAACTGGACAACTGGACCCCCCCCCCAGGAAGCAGACAGGACCCAGATAGCCAAAAATAGAAACTGGATATATTTAATTAATGCTATCGGCCATCACGCAAACCCACAAAGTGACATTCCGTGGCAGTTAACAGCAAGACCTTAAGAATGATTACTAAAATAGGGAATGTCCTGTAACTAACTAGCCCTGTGTCAGCAGATGTAAGTGTAGGCCTGGAGTACAGATGGTCCTGGGTTCTAGTACAGGATGTGCAACTTGTTTTTCACTGTTGTGACATTGCAGTCTATAGCAATGAATTGAAAGATAGACAACTATTACAACCTTCTTGTGGCAACAGGTTTAAGTGTAGGACTGCCACACACATGGTCCTGGGTTTGAGTACAGGATATTCCATACACTTTTACTGTTGTTCCACTTCCCATTATAGCCACTCTCACTTATAATTAATATCAACTCCACTTTCTCTAGTGTTATATGTATAAGGGCTGACACAGTAGTATTGTGTCAGTTATTTCATTATTTATCTATGTATTATCACATTTATTATCAGATGTATGACTGTGGATATACTGTTTACTATATTCCTGTAAGTATAATTCTGCTGTCTGGACCGGCATAGCTTTCACATTTGCCTAACACACATACACAACTGCCTGGACATCCAATAATCATAGAATTTTAATTGCAGTTATGTAATGCCTCACTGCTGCTTTCTGCTTACCATCGCCCATTGCTCTAGGGTGAGCATTGCTGAGCAATGGGTTTGCACAATGGTAAGTGAAGCAGAACAGTTTCAAGCAGTGTGCACACTACTAGTAAATGCAGTGACTGGAAATGGTGGGAAAGCATTAGTCTTCATTGCCTAGATCCATAGCAGACATAGTAGGTGTTTGTGGAGAATTTGCCAGGTTTGGGGCACAGAGGTGGAGTGTCCAGGGGTCCAAGATTTTTATTGTACTCCTAGTTGAGAACCACAGAGACAGGCTTCTGCAGGGGGACTATTCTGTCTCCCAGTATTAGTCTGAGGCTTGGGATAGTTTACCCAAGTCTGTATCCAGTGCCCCCAGTATCCCACACATTGGAGAGCAATGTAGGCATCATTATAATGACCTATAGAGGAGGAAGAGAGAGACCCTCAACCATTGGATTGAGGAATGTAAGCATGAGGACATGCCACACCTGTGTAAGTATCATCTACAGAAATTACTTGTAAGACTTATAAAGCTGAATATAGGTACCACTGATATTCATAATGGCCTTTTGTTCTGTTCTGTTTTTTTTCTACAGCTGCCAGTGACCGTGAATGCAATGTCTGAACCCATGGGGCTAGATTGGCAAGGATGAGGGCACCATGTGGTATGTATGCAGCAAAAGAGCACTGTTATTGTAGCATTAAAGGGTAAAGATAGCTTTTTTGGTATTTTGTAGAGTTGTATCAAATTGAGCATGCATATCTCAACTGTAAAAGCAAGTATGCATGCATTAGTCTACAGCACAAACAAGAATACAATATTAGACTTTAGTCAGAGGTTGTGTGCATCCCTCTCAACCTCTTAGATGAAAAAATCTGGACAAAGCCATAAATAAAAGTGGTACAAAGTCTCAAAATAGGGGCAATTTTAAAATATTGCTCTTACAAACTTAGAAAGTTGATAGACTAACAGATTTTGCATTAGCATGACTTTTCTGAAGGGTGTGAAGTCTGAAACTCAGATATCTGTCATTATTTTCTAACTTCACTCTTTAATGATTTGCCACTAATTTGCCAGAAAACCACACTTTTATGGAAAATGGAGTAAAGATATGAGAAAAAAAATCTGGACATTCTGAGAAAATCTGTACAGTTGAGAGGTATGGTTGTGTGCACAAATACCACACTTACCAACTATACAATACTGTTAATTCTTCAATAATATTTAAATTAAAACCTCTATACTAGTGGCACAAATACCCTGCTGTAAACTGTAATCTGTATAACTGGAACATACATATGTGCAATATTTGCATATGTCAAGGATTACTTGCTGCAGTCTGTAGTATAGTGTGCATCTCTTAGGTGGTGATAGTCTTAAATGTAAAAGTTAAGATACTAGAGTCAAACAATTGTATTAATGCATTGCATGTCACATATGAAGGTACTAATCTTATCTCTTTTTTTCATCTCACCCCTATCATTATCTCTCTTTTTTATTTTATTATTTTATTTTTTCTTATTATTTATAATGAAATATCTTTATGTCATTTTTATTTTATTTTATGAATTTTTTTGTTTTATTTTTATGTTATTTTATTTATTGAAAAAATAATTCTTATTTTTATTTTATTTTATTTTTTATTTCTTTTTTAATTGTATTATGTGTCATTAAAATGTGTCTATGTCATCCATATGTACCACATTACTACATGCTCCACAGCACAGCAGAGTAGGCCTGTCCCACAAGATCTGCCTGCACCCCCTCCACCAACTCCACCACAGATGTTCAGCACATCTGGGTGTCAACCTGACAGCACTTCCTCTGCTGTCCCTGCACTACCTGCACCCTCAGGTAGTCCTGCCCCAGAGGCTGGTCCAGGGTTACCCTCGCAAAGCAATGGCAGAGGTGCTGATTTCATCATTTGCTCGGAGTTGCCAGGGATGATACATAGGATTGTGCATCACATAGTTGGCACATGCCTACACCAGCTGTAAAGGCTGCTCTCCCTCATTTGACAAAGTACTAGGAGGAGAAGGAGACATCAAGCATTGCAGCCAGTGGCAGAGTGAGGTGATAGTGATGACAGTCCCGTGGGCGAGAACTCAATTCTCACTGTCACACAGCTTGACAACCATGTGATTGGGATGTCCACACCCTCACCCCAATCATGGTGTCTCCCAACCATTTGTGTCTATCACTGTCCCTGTCTCTTATCTTGTTTGACTTGTCTGTCTGCAATTGCTTCCTCACCTACCCAACTTACCTGATCCTGATATACCAAGGTCCCTTCCCCAACATTCCTCTTCCCCTCAACAAAAATAAATAAATAAATAAATAAATAAATGGACACCTGTCTCACAAAAAAGAAATCTTCCCATACATAGCTCTCTTCTTATCACACTTGAATTGGTCTTATTGGCTATACAACATGATTGTGTTGTGGTCACCCCTCTCTCTGGAGGTGACAGTTCAAATTCAGTTAATATTTTCCACATATGCTACTGGAGTTAGTCCTTGAGAATAATGTTTTCTTGTTCGATTATAAATGTTATTTACAGAGATTGGGAGTTGTTACGGGCACAGTCTGTGATAATAGCTATGCAAATATGTTGCTAGCTAACTGTAATAAAATGGAAGTGCTTGAAGGCAACCACTATGCTCAATACATCAGGTCCTATAAAAGGTTTGTTGATGACATATTTTTGTTATGTGAGGGATAACCCACCGAGCTGTACAAGTTTGTTGATTATCTTGAAACAACTAAAACCTTTTTAAAGTTCACAGTGAACCTCTCAGAGTTTGAAATAAATTTCTTAGATGTTAAGATCACCAAGATGGCGGATGCCTGCTTTATAATAAATGTCTATAGGAAGCCTTGTAAGAAGAACAATATTCTTCATAGAAATAGTATGCACCCTATGCACATATATAAAAATGTACTCAAGGGCCAATGTATGCAAATGACCATTCTGAACAATGATGATAGGAATTTTGATAGTGCAATGTCTGAACAACATAAGGATTCTATAAGTAGAGATTATCCTGGAAAGGAAGTAGATGACTCAATACAAGAGGCACATCCCATTCTGACTACAATGCTAATGAAGGTATGGTCTCAACTCACAACACTAAGTTTAACAATAGTACTGGGGTGTCTGTCTCCTATTGTAGTGATATAAATTTAGTGTGTGATATTGTTAGAAACAATTGGCTGATTTTAACTGCTGATGAGAAGATTAAACAGATTTTAGGGAAACATCCTAGATTTTTCTTTAAGAATAGGAAGTCTCTTAAATGCATGCTGTGGTATAACAATGAGTCTACTATTAGGAGTTTTTCAAAATGTATTCACACTTTTCCCTGTAGATCATGTATTACATGTAGCTATATTATGTTAGAGTGCTGCTTTATTCATTCTACTACTGGCAAGTGATATATTCTCCTCTCTGTATGCCAATTGTAGCAGTAAGGACTTGATTTATGAGGCTACTTGCATGACTTGTTCATGCTCTTATGTAGGGAAAACTAACCACACATTAAGGCAGTGGATTCATGAGCATTTGAGTGATATATGTAACGTTAAAAGTACAAGTGTATTAGCAAAGCATGCCAGTCTTTCTGGCACTTCACACACTTTTAGATTCATGGTTTTACAATTGATGCTTACATATTTGAGAATGTGGGGTGTGGAGAATAAAATGGAAAATTGTGAGTTGAGATGGATGGTTTTGCTGCAGTCAGATAAAGCACATGGTCTAAATGAGACTATACCTTTAAAGCCAGTATTGAAGTCACATGCTCTTTGTAATTGATGTTTAGTTGATATCTGCTTTTGTATATAAAGGTTTGATTTTTTTCTGTGTGTATGTGGTGAGATGAAGGGCCTAATGGGCATGAAAGCACTTACCAATTAAAGAGTTTGTCTACTTTTAGCTGTGCTCTTTAGTCCTTTCTTCTTTGCTATTGATATTTCTCACTGCGGTTAAGTGTGTGTGTATGTGTGTGTGCGTGTGTGCATGCATGTGTGTGCGTGTGTGTGTGTGTGTGTGTGTGTGTGTGTGTGTGTGTGTGCATGTGTGTGTGTGCGTACATGTGAGCTGTTGCTTGACATTACAGAAAACATTTTACACCACCACATTGGACACTGTTATATTCTCCTCAACAGACACAGCTGATATCATCAGCTATAAAGTGTTGTCTGGTAGACTCCAAGTTGGACTTGAGCTGTGATGCTTGCATAAAGTACTGAGTTCTGTAGTTCATGTACCTTAGATAGGTAGGGGTTCTATTCTCACTGCACTCAACAGAGTGTGTGTGTGTGTGTGTGTGTGTGTGTGTGTGTGTGTGTGTGTGTGTGTGTGTGTGTGTGTGTGTGTGTGTGTATATGAGTTCTTGATTGACATTACAGAGAACCTTTTACACCAGCATGTGAGACACTGTTATTATCATATTCTTCTCAACAGACACTGCTGATGTCATCAGCTATATCAGATTGTTGGATATGCAATAATCCCACCAGGGCAGGGTCAGGCACTGGTCTGGAGGCCAGGCAGACATCATCTCACCCTATAACACATAGAACACAGTGACATGGCTTTAACTCTATCCACATACATCAGGGCATGGTTTGTAGGCCCTGTGTTATCTTGCTGATAAAGCCTTGTGGTCTCTCCAGCTGCTTCATGCATCTGTTGAGGTACATGCCAAAGAGAGTATTATACACTGTTACTGTTCTGATGAGACTTGACTACAGTGCTTTCATACAATCCTACGTTCCGCATATAATGGCATGACACATGATGTTCACAACATAGGCTTTCGATACCAGTGTGGACACTTGGTCAGCCAAGTTCAGACTGCTATCTACACATGTTCCCAGTGCTGGTATCACTGGGTGTCAGCATTGCAGGAGTGTTTTCAATGCTGTGATTAACATGGAATTCCACTTTTCAGATGGGAAACATAAAATAGAAACATTTCTGCATTTAACTATAGAACGTCTGCCTTTGTCCCCATTCATTTGTCTGTGTTAGCTCCTCCTGTACTATGTTATCATTGGTGGACTCAACAATTGCCCCCAATATGCAAGAATTGGCAAACATGGTGAAGCAAAGGCCATATACTTAAGAATGAACTGTCAAGAAATAGAATACAAGCAGTTAAGGGCCAAGCACAGATCCCTGGGGTTTGCCAATAGTGACAGCTCTACTGGTACAGGTTGATTCACCAATTTTCACAGGATGTATTCTGCTGGTGATCCAATTGTTTATTTATCAATGATATCTGCTTGGGGGATTGTGTCAAAACCCTAGGCCACATCACAATAGGCAGTATGCACTGTTTTACTTTCATCCAGGCCTACCACATGGAAGCAATGGCCTGTGACAACCTCACAGATCTCCTATGGCATGACTCAGCACATACACCTTCCTGATATGGCTGAATGCACACTTCAATACACCCTCCACATGGGTTATATTCCCATATAAGGGTGTACATCAACATGCATCCATCTGAGTAGAGGGGGCAGCACCTGATGCATGCATGTATGCACACATCCTGACTCTCCTCAACTGTGAGGTGGACCAACATGTGATCATGGACGAATTCTACATGTACACTAGTCATACTCTGGCTGTATGCAACAGACCTGTGTGAGTTGTTAATGCTACATCATGTCTGTTACATCTGCTAAATGTACTCAAAGAGGTCATTGAGGGCATGCATGATGACAGCAGTATTATCTTGTGGAACTTGACAAGGTCAAGGCATTTGACACAAATCCACAATGAGGTATTCACTCAACACTGTCATATGTTGCCATAAACACTATATCACCAAATGGGTAGACTGGTGTACCACATATGTGGCATCTGACTATGTTGAAATGTGTGACGTAACCTAATTTCAGGTCCATGGATCAGGTCCATACATGAGGGCTGTTTGCTAGGCCCTTTCCTGTTCATTAGTTAAGTGATGGACATCACAGATGACATACACTTGCTGTGTCCACACAGTTCACTGAAGGACTACAGAATGTGGGCAATCATTGACTCCAACTGTGACATTACTTTAATACAGAGAGTAGCAACACATAAACACTGCTGCCACAGGCATGACAACACCTGCATTGACAAGACACATGGGGGGATTTGTTAATTCAGGAAAAAAAACACATCACCCAAGTATAATGTGGATTTCACACTCTATAATCAGACCAATAGGTATGTGACACACGTGCTGCTGTAGATGGTAAGTGGTACATCCACCAGCATGTGGTCACAGTGCTGACTACTCCCTTGAATGTAACACAAGTACTGGGTATATGAA